>NW_015386342.1:533310-545296 GCF_001527695.2 Protobothrops mucrosquamatus
TGAGAGGGACCTCGGAGTCCTAGTGGACAATCACCTAAATATGAGCCAGCAGTGTGCTGCAGCTGCCAAAAAGGCCAACACAGTGCTAGGCTGCATTAACAGAGGGATAGAATCAAGATCACGTGAAGTGTTAATACCACTTTACAAGGCTTTGGTAAGGCCACACTTGGAATACTGCATCCAGTTTTGGTCACCGTGATGTAAAAAAGATGTTGAGACTCTAGAAAGAGTACAGAGAAGAGCAACAAAGATGATTAGGGGACTGGAGGCTAAAGCATATAAGGAACGGTTGCTGGAATTGGGTATGTCTAGTTTAATGAAGACAGGACGAGGGGGGACATGATAGCAGTGTTCCAATATCTCAGGGGCTGCCACAAAGAAGAGGGTGTCAAGCTATTTTCCAAGGCACCTGAAGGCAGGACAAGAAGCAACAGGTGGAAACTAATCAAGGAGAGAAGCAACCTAGAACTAAGGAGAAACTTCCTGACAGTTAGAACAATTAACCAGTGGAACAACCTGCCTCCAGAAGCTGTGAATGCTCCAACACTGGAAATTTTTAAGAAGAGACTGGACAGGCATTTGTCCAAAATGGTATAGGGTTTCCTGCCTGAGCAGGGGGTTGGACTAGATGACCTCCAAGGTCCCTTCCAACTTTACTACTACTACTAGACCAGCTGTTTTCACCACTCCCTTACACAAACTGCACATGGTTAAGTAAGGGACTCTAAGGCTCCCTATTATGGAAAAACCTGGACTAAAGAAGTAAAATGGAAGCCTGGAATAAAGAAACAAGAGACTTTCCTAAAGTCTTTTATCCGAAAAGTTTTTTTCGGTTTCACTCTGGTTTGAAAGGAAACCAAAATCTTGTAAATGGCATACCTGAGACTTGATTCCACCAGAAGAATGAAAGACCACTGAATGGTATCTCCAGTGCTCACTTGTGGAACCATTTTGTTTCCCTTGGTCAATTCCTGAATAGTCACCATTTCAAAGAAAAGAGGGGGAAAAGAACAAAAATCAGAATAAAACTGATGTTAACTTGCGCACACTTTCTGGTACCTATAATCAGTGCTTTTTTGTAAAAAAAAAAAAAAAAAGGTGCCGGAACTCACACATGTCATACAACCCGCCTTGCCTACCCTACAAGGTTCCATACAAAAAAGGTGCCGGAACTCCGTTCTGGGCATTCTATGAGAAAAAAAGCCCTGGCTATAATTAGATACATATGCAGGCATCTGTGAAGGGTTGTTACAAAGATGGAAAATATACATGTCAATGTACATGTCAGTAAAAATCTAGTTGAGATTATTGTCCCCTGAGATTGCTTGTTTGTTTATTAGATTTGTATAGCTACCCATCTCATATCTGTGATTCTGGACATCAATTAAATTAGCAATAGCTGAATTTAATAAGTAGGAAATGTAACAATTTAAATTTGCTGCATCTCCTAGCATGCTTAGCTTTTGTATGCATTTCTCCTTAATTAACATATCTGTTAATCTAAATTGCTCAGCCTTTTTTCATGCAAATTGTTCTTTCATTCTTTGATACAAACATTTCCTTAATACAGGTTTATTTAATGTAAATGTCCCTAATATAACTCTTTTTTCCATTGTACTACTATCATTTATATTCAATTTTCAATAATGTGCTTTCTTTCCTGACTCAATTTTTCTTTAGATTTTTGATCTGTGAAAAATGAACACTACTGGACCCTGATATTACTATCCATGCCAACCCAAAGTATATTGTAAACACAGAATATAAATTACTCTCATGGATTTGTGGCCAAATTATTTCTATAAATTATATAAGTAATGCATGCAGATTTCCCATTCCATACTAACCTAGTGCACTGGGTAGTCACATGCTGAGGGACCCTAATGGGTTTGTTTTGGCCACCATAAAGATATTTAAATTATATCACAGTCATACCACTTTTATAGTGCCTTACATATTTTAATGATACAAGAACTCAGTAAAATAGGACAATATAATTGTATTATGGACACTTAGAAAGGAAAGTGAAGACAGAAGATTTCATAGAAACCCACATCCTCAGTGCAGGAACCAAGTTAAGGCATCCAAATTAAGACAAACAGATGATTCGCCAAGCTTCAATGCACAAATCCAATAGAGAGAAGCCCAATGCTTCTCTAATTGGTTCCACTGTTGAAATATAAACACATTGTTCCATGACCTGAATTCTGAAATGGTAGAGAATAGATCTTGAATTTCTTTCAAGTTCTTGGAGAGTCTTATCTTCTGCTCCTCTTTATTCAAGTGGTTACACAAGTCTTTCAATCTCTCTTTATACATTTTTGATTCCCTTGTCATCTTTACTGCTCTTCTTTGAATTGTTCCAGATTGACTCAATCCTTCTCACAGTGGGGTGCCCAGAATTGGCTATAACACTCAAGGTGAGTTCTGTCCAAATAAAAGCATGTGGAACTATTATTACTTATGACATTCTGAAATGTAATATTTTTATTGTTGCTGAGAGCTTTCATTTAGGTTTTACATGACATATTCACATTTGATACCCTCAAAATTATCTGATTAACTTGCTCGTATGAATTATGATTGCAACATGTATTTTATTACTCATTGGATTCAATTGGACTTAAGTTTATCCAGAATCTATTACTATCTTTGCTTACTTATTGCCTCACAGAAGTGTTGTGATTGTTCTTCCTAAGAATCCTAATTAGTATGTTCATTCATGGTTTAACTTTATCTGTGAAATAGGCTGCCATGATTTGTTCAATCAACTATGATTTAGTCCAGCACCTTGGATTTAGGATTATCTGAAAAACAGAGCCTCTGACCTACTTCATGCATAATGTTAAGCAATGAAACCATATCATTGCTAAGCACCTTCATGATCAGCCCTTTATTTCATCAAAATAGAACAAAGGAAGATAGATAGATAGATAGATAGATAGATAGATAGATAGATAGATAGATAGATAGATAGATAGATAGATAGATAGATAGATAGATAGATAGATAGAGATAATTTATAGATAATGATTAATGTATTTTAAATAATAGCACAATCCATCTCTGTGTCTTCTCTTGAAGCTCAGATATTTTTGAGATGCTGAGTTTATATGGGCCATGTCAAGATCATTGTTATTCCCTCTTTGTAGAATTATTTCTTTTAAAACCATATCTATAGGAAAACATCCACTAAAATAGAGGATGTCTCAAATAGAAGATTGTTCTCTGTTCAGCAGGACCCATGATTATCCTTGTCCCTCTGTAGATTCTTTGGTAATAAGAATGATTAGCCTGGATTAGAGTAATCAAAACCATGAACTCACTATATATTATAATTCCACCAAATCTTTAAAATCATTTGAAGAAAGTACACCCAGCTAGGAAATCTGTTTTTGATTCACTGGAAGAATTAAAATGAACATTTTCACAACTGTAGCATGAAAATGAATTAAAACTGCACGCAACATAACCTCATGCTGTCTTTGTGAAATTATAGAAAAAAAGTGTTGTCATTAACTAGCTTTGTATGTAGCAGAAACTACAGTTTGTGTTCAAGCTATATAATATTTTGACCATTTGCCTAAAATATTTGCAAAGTAATTCCACGCATAAATGTTCCCCAAGGAGAGCATGTTCTGTAATCCTGTTTTGAGGGGTGTTAGATGCATGAGATTGCTGAGCCCCACACAAAACGGGGTAGGTCACAGCCAGCAGGAAAATCTTTTCCATAGCAGAATTCCATACACAGAGCAGAATATCAACAAATATTTTAGATACTATTTTGTCCCTTTGACGAGCAAAAATTCAACAATATAAGTCAATGTGTACAGATGGTCTTGAACTGCCTGTATTTTTCAGTACATATTTCTTCATTTTCACTTTTAAACAGAACTAATCATGATCTCATTTTGAAAAGCCTGTAGCAGAAAGTTTTCATTAAACATGATCCCCTGTTGGGGCAAACAAAAATAGAGGCTTCTGTCAGACCTGTAAGATTGATTGATTGATTGATCCCATCTTTATTATTTTATAAATAACTCAAGGCAGCAAACATACATAATATTCCTCCTCCTCCTCCTCCTCCTCCTCCTCCCACAACAACAATCCTATGAAGTGGGTTGGGTTGAGAGAATGTGACTGGCCCAAAGTCATCCAGCCTTTTATAAAGCCTATGATTGCACTTTAACTCATAGTCTCCTGGTTTCTAGCCTGGTGACTTAACCACTAGCCTAAATCCCCAAATTGTAATCCTTTCTGACTAAAAGAAAAGGAATTTTACTCACCTTAATGAAGCAGAATAAAACTGATAAAAGGGAGCAGAGACCAACTTTTGTAATCAGCTAATGACAGATCTATAAGAAAAGATACCAGTGTAACATTTAATTCCAAATTGAGGGTACTTGATTAATCTCATCAATCATCCACTGTTCATTATCAAAAGAACAACTGGCATTTCCAGTTATGTTGCCATTTTGGAAAAGTACAAGGTTTCTTAAAAACAAAAATGCCCCCATGTACATAAATAAGAACATCCAGTTTCCTTTCTATGGTCCAAAAGGCCTATGGTCAACAAATCAGAAGTCTAGAATTCCACAATTCATAAAATTTACAAAAGTCTTTACCTTCCTATTATTCTCAATTCTTCTTCACTGAAAGCTGGAAGCCAACAATCATTGCTCCAATAAAGTGTATGATCTTCCTCCTCAGATTTCTGCTATCTTTCATCATCTGTGAATCAACTTACTGCTCAGAAGCAAAACATTACAGAAGGAAGGTGTTTTCTTACATAAATAACTATAGCATTGCCTACATTTAATGTTTCATTTCTGAAAGTTCTATATTTCAGACATGAAAATGCTGTCTAAATTCCATATGTAAAAAGTACAGTTTGTCATTTCTAAAAGTGTATCTTGACTGCAAGAAGAGATCAACCTTAAAACTGCTTATCTTTTTTGAGAAGTGAATCTTATTTAGAAGCAGTGGTTTAAATCTCTTAACTTTATTTCAAACTGCTGATTGTACATATAGCAGTGGATATCCTAGAAATGTACCTTCATAATTAAAAATTCTAGCTTTGTTCAAATCCAATACCAATTGGTTTATTCTGTATTCAAAATCTCAAATTACAAATTATATTCCAATGAGACACATCCATGACATTTACTAACATTCTGAATGATTTCCCTGTTCGCCCATCTTCCCTAAATTCTATTCCACACTGCATCCAATTAGAGCACGAAAATATATCAAACCAGTTTGTTGGTCTGGCTATAATATTGAAAACACTTTTAAGGCAGTTTCTGGTCTTGCCTTCAGTTCTTTCCATATAACTCATGTAACCATGTTTTTTGTGGTTTTCTCTACGTGGAAGTTCAAACTGTGATAGACCACGTGCCTGGATCTCTACATTTTGAATGGTACATTAGACAGAGATCACCAGGCTGAATATGCCTTTTGGGGAAAAGGGAGATCAAGTGTTGACTATTGGGTTAACTTTTACATTTTTCTACCTATCTTTTAATTAGGTGATCGTCCTCCCTTTGTATTAGCTATGATAATGTATACAATGGATTAGTGAAAACAGATGCAAAGAATTTGGCACCCTGAATTTCGAAGTTAACACTATCCTAGGATCCAAGAGGAAAATATGCTAATGCTGTAATTCAATGGTTAAAGTCAGAATATACTTCAGAAATTTGCCCATGTTTAATTGCCAGTTGCCCACAGGAATGCAAGACTAGATTGTACAATTTGCTGATCAACAAATTTAAGTCAATTTTTTCCTCAGAGAAGAGGAAGCATCTATTTTTTCTTAATAGCAAAGCAACAATGGTTTGATTGAAAATGCCAGCAGCTCAAAGAGAGATTTAGAGCTGCCTATGTTGTTTACAAACTTTATCCCTCTAAGACCCTTTAATATAAATCAATCCTGAGGAAGAAAGAACAGACAGCTATAAAACATGCATGGCATCAACTTATCATTTTTGTCAGACAAAAGAAAATCTCTTTTCTGGCATATTTCTATCCAAGCACTTGGTGTATTAATTGAGACCCAGGTCAATCAGATCCTTGCCCAAGTACATTATCAAGCTTTGTATACTGCTCCTAATTACTATAGTGAAGCTGGGTATTATGATTTTAGCACTCTGGATAGCTGACCTCTAGTTCCTTTAGAAGAAGTGGTCAAATTCATAGTCACATAAAATTAAAAATACCCCAGGTAATAAGCTTGTCTTGCCTGAAGTAATTAAACTGAACTGTAACTAGTGGGCTCCCTTGTTGGCGTCTATATTTACATTTATCGACCAAGCAGGGCAGATCCCTAAAGATGGGGGAGGGGGAGAGAAGGGAGAGGGATAACAATTACAGTTCCTATTTACAAGAAAGACAATAAGATCCAGCTAATTATTATAGACCTCTATGAAGTGTAATGAGTGGCAAATCATATCCAAAACATCTGAGTAATCAACTCCAAGCTTGGATAGAATTTGAAGAAATGTTAGACTACAGACAAAACAAGTTTCGAGAAAGTCAGTCAACCGTAGACTATATTTTGATATTGCACCACCTTATCCTGAAGTATGTATAGAATTCAAAATCAAGCATATATGTGGCATTTAAATCTGTGTTTGATTCTACAGCCAGAAAAATACTATGGATAAGCTCAAGAATATCATTGTGGATAAACACCTTTATCATCTGATCCAGGATGTATACACCAACTCTTCTCTGACAGTCAGGTGTAATAATCAAGGGCTACTTGCAGATGCAATACATATTCATATGGGTGTACAGGAAGGATGTATTATGGTTCTGCCTTGTTCAATCTATTCATAAATTCTATAACTGAGACAGGGAACAATTTAGATGGTCATGTCCCCAAATTTAGCAGCTTATAAATGCCAGATACTACTATATGCAGAAGATGCACTCCTAATTTCCTTTCTGCTTTCCAATAGGACATAGAAAGGCAATGATATCTACTATCTAATACTGCAAATGAAATATGTTGGTAATTAACTTCCAAAATCTAAAATCATACTATTTGTTCAAAGGGCCAAAGTACAAAGTACAAAGAAGTTTCCAACTGAACAGATTTCCACTCCTCAATATCTGAGTGATTAATTGTCATTTCACAAGAATTGGAGACCTTATCAAGATTGTTTCTCCTGTTGGCATCAAGATTCTTTCTTTCTTTCTTTCTTTCTTTCTTTCTTTCTTTCTTTCTTTCTTTCTTTCTTTCTTTCTTCCTTCCTTTCCTTTCCTTTCCTTTCCTTTCTTTCTTTGTCTTTCTCTTTCTTTTTCTTTTTCTTTTTCTTTCTCAAACTAGCACCAGCACCAGCTGCCTTAAAACTATTCTTACCTAGAATAGAGGTGCATTTTTATTTAATTAACCAGAATTATTTTTCCTAGTATCCAAGAGCTGCAATAGAAAGGTACTAACACTAAAATATTTCCAAAAGTAATGGTGCTACAATATTCATAATGATTTTTACTGATCATTTTCTGGGATTCAATTTCTTTTTTATTTGTTGTCCTAAATAAATACACTGAAGGCTTAATGTACACATTTCACTCTTTCTTTTCCTTTTCTAAAAACAAAAGTGAAAATTTTATCTGCTATAATTGGGTGGTTTATTTATGTGCATAGACTAAAGGGTATCAGGGAGCATAAAATGTGGTTCAAAGTTCAGTGCATCTCTGAACTATGGTATCAGTACATCCATGTTCTAGGTTGACTTGATATCCAAATTTGACAGAAACTGATTGGCGATCTCATAGTCTTTTCAAGTCTCAGCTTCTATGAAACTCATCTCTTCTTATAAATTGCGTGCACAAGTAATAACTGTTCATGAATGTGCTGTGTTATTTTTCAAGTGGTTGAACTTTTAAGGATCAGCATGACAGTTGTACAATTATTGCTGAATCCAGCAGTTGGAATACCCTGGAACAAATCAAATCAGGATATCTGTAACGTTCACAGCTCCCACAGAGAACATGTACTGGATACATCTTCAATTCATCTTCTTTTCCTCATTCTTACAAATAGAATCTCAAGACACCTCACATTTCTGTTCGGTACTTGTAGACTTCAAAACACATAAGAAGCTCTCTAACCTTTGCTGTCCTGCTCACAGCTGGGTAGTATTAATGTAATGCCTTCCTCAGTAGGGTTATTAGAAAAGCTGGTCAAGTGATCATTATCACCTTCCTGTACAGCTTCTCCTCATGCTTTCAATTCATTTGCAAGTTGCAATCAATTGTGTGATCCCCAATCTGATTTTAAAAGCTTGAATGCATTTTGAGTCCCTGTAATGAAATCCTTCTCACCATGAATTGCTCAGTTTAAACACACACAGAGTCTTTGTTCATTCAGCCTGCTCATTTTAAACACCAGCAGAAATTTTGTCACCTTCAAAATTAGGTTTGGTTTGTTAAGAAGATCAGCTGGTTTCTTTACATGGGTTGTGGTTTTCTTAACAAGGAGGTATTTTGACTTCAGCAGCACTTCATCCCTCCTTGCCATTATAAAAAAGAAGAAGACAATTACTAAAATGATTTCAGTTTTGTCAGTTGAAATTATCTTCGCATTTCACTGGTTTTTCTCCCAACGATATGGAATCTTGCCTAAATTATTTCAGAGCAAAAATGAGAGCTATCAGACCTAAAAAAGGAAAATTACAATGGTAGTACAAAATAGATTCAAAGCAATCTGTTTTACATGAAGAAAAATTAAAATATAGAATCATCCAGCTGATATACAACCTGCAGACCCAAAGGTTTTCTACTTACTTACTCCTGCCTTCTTCTTAGCTTCTACTAAATTTCAATGGAAAATTAAAATGAAATGTTGTGCTTTAAAGACTAGATAATATCAGAAGAGGGGTGCAGATGGCGTGAGAATAAATCAACATTAAAAAATCTGAATTAATCTTAAAATGTGGGATTTGACTCCACACTTGTCCATTTTTGCTTTCTGCTTTGCCCACATCCAGTGTTCCTTTATCCTGGTCCACATATGTGGTCCCCAGCACATTCTGCAAACCCTACATATAACCCTTGACCAAAAAAGTGTGCATGTTCATGAGCTAATACATAATACTGTTCCATTCAGTGTTAATGGTTGGGAGGTACTTCACTGGCAGACAGATAGCTCTGCACTGGTCTGTGTTAACTGGGAAGAGCTCTGCTAGAGAGAAGGTTCATATTATTGGAAGGCCCATAGCATTTAAGTAATTCTAATCATATTTTCAGCAGCAGCAGCAGACAAAAATCTCCTGTCAGGACCTTTCAAGTGCAGGGAGGAGCCAGTCTGGATCTGCTACATCCAAAGTTTATCTTATCCACCTTGTTGTTTATTGTTAGTTGTGAAGTCGTGTCCGACCCATCGCGACCCCATGGGCAACGTTCCTCCAGGCCTTCCTGTCCTCTACCATCTTCTGGAGTCCATTTAAGCTCACACCTACTGCTTCAGTGACTCCATCCAGCCACCTCATTCTCTGTCATCCCCTTCTTCTATAGCCCTCAATCTTTCCCATCATTAGGCTCTTCTCCAGTGAGTCCACCTAACCTGGTCCAATCAGTGATGCTAGCCCAAGAACAGATTTATCTTGTGAATGATGGACTGAATAGGCCAGTTAAGCTATTTTTTGTATGATCTTCTGCTTAGCTTTATACCCGTATCAGAATTTGAAATCCAATAGAAGTTCTACTTTCCCGTGCTCTCTTGATTCTACTCAGGAATGCTTTGTGTATTATTAGATAATGCAGAAGGTTTGACATAAATTGTTTTTGATAATTTATGCTAAATTTATAGCAATGCATTTTAAATGTGAGAAAATATTTTTTTCAAATCATCTTGATTAAAGAAAAAATGTTAGTGGTAGGACAAATAATATTAATGTACTTGCTAAGCACTTTAAAAAAGTATTTTTAATTTCTGAACGGCTGCAAATTTGCTACGTTTTAACCTTCCAACAAGAATCTAAGATAACTATGTTCCATGTTCAAGAAAGATGTACACATAAACAAAAAAAGTCTTCACAATGACTAGCAACCTTGAGTCAAACTCGTATTGTCTTTACAAAATTTCATTCAGCCAAATCAGCCTTGGATTGACTGGACAAATTGGATTTCAGATTATTGTCTTCCAAAAGTAGCTGCTGCAGGAACTGCATTGGGACCAGGGCATAAAGCAGTTAATACTCCCCCACCCTTAATTGGTACTACAATTAAAACTATTCCTGTCTGAGATTTTAATCACAGTACAGGAAACACTTCATCTATCATATTTGACCATGATAACTTGGCAGATAAATAGTGAAGTGACAACTACAAGATAAAAGGAGGGGCCTTTGGGTTTTTTTTCCCCTTTCCATTCAATTGTGCCTGATTTTTGGAGATTGCCAAAACCAGCTGGGTGACCTTGGGGCCAGTCACTTTCTCTCAGGCTTAGGAAGGCAGAAATGGCAAACCACTTCTGAAAAATACTCAAAAATAAAACTGAAAGACTTATTTGGGGTTTCTCCAAGAAGGGACTGGCAGTAATGAAAATTATCTCCTGTCATCTCTTTGTACAGTAGCCTGGTGAAAGATAGGTGATCCATTCACAGAGCTGAAGTAACATTATTTTGTCTCTGTTTTCTCTCATGCAAATAATAGCAGTCTGGACAGATAAGGGATTTATTATTTGCATCAGAATCATCATTAGAAAAAAGGATAAAGCCAGACTTCTCTAATATGGCCATTGTCTAGATGTGAGAACTTCATCTGTATCATTCTCCAGGAAACACAGCCTTCTCTGAATCTGTGAATTGGGGAAGATTATATTTAAACCAGTGATTGAGTCACGTTTGGAGGACTTAAATGTTCAACAAAAACCAATGGTCATTTAGGAATATCTAAGTGGCTAAAATCAACTAGATGGCAGACAGAGCATCACAGTGCAAGCCATGCCTCTTTTGAACATGTGTGTGATATCAACACACATACAAAAGCGGAAAGGTTTATATCAGGATGCCGCGCCTTCATCTTTCCAATTTTGAATCCTCCTACCCACCCCACCCATCCCCAGGCTCTTTGTGTCTTCTACACAATTATGATCACAATGGATTTCCATTTTTGATCAGGTTCCCTTTACACCTAGTCCAGAGAGAAAAGGGGACATAAATTAAGATGCTCCTGTTTTTCCTTTGATCATTTTGCTCTTCATTTATTCACTTAATGTAATGATCAGCAATAGCTACAGGAGCCACATCCATGTCTTGTCTTATTACACATACACACATACAAACTAAGGGGAGGACAGCGTGCACACACGCAACCACACACACACTATCAACCCCATTAGGTAGACCAGGCCAGGAAACTGGGAAGGCTAAAACTAATTTTCTGAAAGTGGCTATAATAACAGTATCTTGCAGGATTGATTATGTTGCAATCCTGTATTCCTCCTGTTCTGACAATTCAGTGAATCAGGGTGGCCTCTACCTAAACCGCTTCTGAATATTATCTTGTTTCTCTTTTAAAATGCTGTTTTAGATACCTGCTGTCATGTGTCTGATTAACGAAACACTTAAAAGGACTTTCAGGCATATTTTTTCCTAAAAGCATTTATTAAGGTTACAGAGACGTCAGTACAGCATGGTGGAAATGCTTAGGTCTGGCTTCTCTTCCGTTACGCATATACATTCTAAGCATTTCCCTCCCCCCTTATTTTGGGGTCATGATTCACATCTTCCAATCAACTTGGAAGATGTGATTTACTTCCGGTTTCTTTTTCCAGGGCTATCCTTATTCTCCTCCCTTTTTCCCTGTTGCCAGGTTTAACTATAAAAATACCAGACAGTTCTGCATATTGTCAAAGCAAGAATATACAGTATTTGCAGCGTTGACACCTACCTTTTGCTTAGGTATCTCTATCAAGATCATCTTCCTTACTTTCCTCAGATGGGCATATATATATATATAAAACATAAAAATA
>NW_015386342.1:546185-591239 GCF_001527695.2 Protobothrops mucrosquamatus
GGGCTATCCTTATTCTCCTCCCTTTTTCCCTGTTGCCAGGTTTAACTATAAAAATACCAGACAGTTCTGCATATTGTCAAAGCAAGAATATACAGTATTTGCAGCGTTGACACCTACCTTTTGCTTAGGTATCTCTATCAAGATCATCTTCCTTACTTTCCTCAGATGGGCATATATATATATATAAAACATAAAAATATGTTTTCTCATTTTCTAGAATTAATTTTAAATTTAGGAATAGAGAAGTATGAGATTGTGATCACCATAGATATATGCATATGCACCTAGGTTAAAATGTAACAGATAAATTAAATATAAAAGTTAGATTATTTTTATGTTTTAAATCTTTATGTGGTTCTGGCTAATATTTAAGTGTTGCCCCTGACATGCCATTCAGAGCTACTCAATAAATATCATACAGGTCTACTTTAAATGAATAAATTCAGTGCATAAGCTTTTGTATGTGTTTCTCCGCCTGTGGTATTTGCTGCATATGATAAAAAATTAAAATATTTTAAAAATACATAATGTGAGAATATAAAATAAAGCTATGGAACCAATAAGAACTCAGTTCACAGTGTCTTAATACAATCCACCATCATAAAAATGCTACAAAGGTTTTTTTTAAAAAAAACAACAACTCTTTCAAAACACCTCATCTTGAAAGGGATTATGAATTTGTTATTATTATTATTTATTCAATTTATATCCCAGTTTTCTGCCCAGAAGGCAATCAGAGCCTCCTTTAGCCACCAAGAGAGAAAATGGGTTGCTATGGAGATAATACTTTCTCATGAACTCTTGACAACTTGCTGAGGAAACTGTAGAAAAAAAATTAAAATAATAATGAATCTGCAATTTACTAGGTGCTAAGGTATATAGTTCAGCTCTCAAGAATATGTAAAAAAAGAGGAAAACATGGAGCATCACTTCAGTGACATCAAGAAATCGTTGTGAGATGGCCTCCCTGAATTATGTCTCTAGGAATAGTCATTAATTTATTTTATTCAGTTGTGACATATATAGACTTAATATATAAATATATAGGATGAACTGATGAGAAGCAGACACTGGTAATTCCTGAGAGATCAAAGTATGTAAACAAACCCCATGACTCCTAAAATTGTTTCTTACCACCCAGCTAAATCTCCCAAAACTTTTTTCTCTTTCTTTCATGAAATCAAGGCAGCTTTTGCAGCCTATTCCCCCCAGGAACATGCTACTCTCCTCTCTCCCTCCTCCTCCCCCCCCCACATGCTACTCTCCTCTATCCCTCCTCCCCCCCCCAGGCAGATGCTTGGGCTAAATTCCCTGCCAGGGAACTGTGGCCTGAATCACAAGGTAACCTTGATTGTCTGCTAATTTACATTCACCGCTAACAGCCAAGAAGAAGCCACAAAGCAGGGCAGCTTGGTTTTTAATATTTAGAAACAGCAAAGCTGTTATTTCATTCTCGCTTCTCGGGGAATGCAGATATAATTTGCAGAGAAATTACCAACTGGAAAAAGGCAGCTACACAAGCAGAAACTTAAAAAAGAGGATAAAGAAAAATGATTTAATTCACTTTCATGCTTCTGCAATTTACTATAGTATGTATCAGCACCACATTTGTGTATTATACTATGATTGCTATTCTAAGGCACTTTGTTTTCCTGATTTTGCATGCATAGCTTTCTTTTTTCACCTTTTTTGACCCAAGCTAAGCTTCATTTTGGCAGATTCTCTGATGCGGATCATCCCCAGAAGTCCATGAAATAACAGTGCATGAAGTTCTATAATTTTCTCTTCTATTCCCGTTAATGAGTGAACCTTTAGTTTTTTTTCTGAGCTTCTGTAAATAATATTGAGAGATCACAGGACTGAATGGTCACCAATGTAAGTTTTGCCTTAAAATGCTATCATTTTTTAATACTGGCAAGGATATGCAAAGGCCTCTCTCAACTAAGAACCAGGAAGAATAGGAAGAAGTACAATTTATTACCAGATTCTTATCATTCTTACAGATTTTTTTTTTTTTTAAAAACTTCATATGAAGATTTTTATTACAAAATTTCAACTTTGATTGATACTTTTGCGTTCTTCTCCAATTCTTTTCTTATTCTATTATCCCTTGGTATTGCCAGATCAATTATTCAGACTTTCTTCTTTTCAACCATAATTAAATCTAGTGTGTTATGAACAAGGCTTTATCAATTTGTATTTGGAAATCCTACAGTATTTTAACCTGCTCATTTTTTTACTACTTTTTCAAATATATATTCCCACCAGGTTTTTGTTATTGGCACATGATAATTTTTACAGATGTTCCAGTGAATAATTTTGGTGACTGTGTTATGTCGTTGTTTATTATCAGTTTCTGTAATTTTCTGGCATGAGCTGACTATATGATGTACTGTTTGTTCTGCTTCTTTACACAATCTGCACTTTGAATCATTTGACAATCTTTCAATAGTGGCCTTGAGTGCATTATTTCGAATAGTTCCTGGTGAGCAGCCAAATCAAGCCTTCGGTTGTTTTTTAAAGTTTCAATTGTACCTTTTTCCAGGTTTTATCTTTATCTACTTTCCCCTTGATCTTTTGTAGAAATTGACTATGTAATGCTTTTTCTTGCTAGCATTCTGTTCGATATTTACGTTTTGTTTCCCATATAGTCAGTAAGTTCCAATGTTTAACTTACATCAGTGCTTGTTCTTGGCTGTCTTTTACCTAATCAACCAATCCATGCTTTTCTTCTTCAACACTTATTGATTTGAAGTAAACTTCCACCATTTCTGCAAGGCAAATATAAGTAGGATAAGTTGAGTCTGTCATTTGTGCCTCAAGTGAGAACTCTAGATTGGTTCGATGATCCATTTGTTTGTTTTCTTGCTTATCCATGGTATTCTCAGGTATTTTCCCCAAACACCAAAGTTCAAAGGTGTCAAGAGTCTTTCTATCTTGCTTCTTCAAAGTTCAACTTTTCCTTCCATATAGTGTCGCAGAGAATATCAATTGTTTGCATATTTCTGATCTTTATATGAATAAATACTTTGCCACATTTAATATCGCTTCTAAGGTTTTCATAACTGCTCTACCAAGTGCTATTCTGCAAATCTGTATGAATTAATTGCTTTCATATAATTAATACCAAATCAAGTTTGGACTTAATAGAAAAAATAGTGAAGTGCAGTTTGTGCAGGTGTTAGTGTGACAGAAAAATCTATCCCCAGAATTGAACTGAAGAGCACTTCAGCAATTCATTGAAGGTTAATTTTCTTATTCCTTGGGGGAAGGGGAAATTGGGCACTAGTATATATTTACTTTGGCATTTGCTGTATTACCAGGTTATTTCTCAAAACTGGAACAGACATGAGAAGTCACAAGCTATGAAGTAAGAAAAATGAATAAAAATCTCTTCTCTTTCAAACTTGAATTACTTTCCACAAAGAATAATGGATTCAAAATAAAAATCTAAGAAATCCTATTTTGTTCCAATTAAACTGATGTTTAAATGCACTTTCTAGATCAAAGTTACTGGTTTTATACTACATGTCACATGAGGAAAGACTTAATATGTTGTATCTATTTTCTTACCAATACAATTTAGCTTTCACAAGTAGAAGAATGAGTTCTGTATTAATTCAATTTAAAAAAGGGAGTTTGATAAAAAGATTCCAATTTATTCTACTCTTACCACTTGGTCATTTTGGGGGAAAAATGGGAAGAAAATGAACATCATACATAGGATCGCTGTACTTCAAAAGGGCAGGATAGGGCCTAAAGCAACAGATAACCAATATCTGTACTGTTCAAATATAGTATTTTGCTGCCCTCTAGAAGGAGGTTCATGAACATGCTTTGGTGTAATGAAGTGTCTTAGCAAAATATGTGGGCCTTAGAAAATTAAGCACACATGTCCTTTTCTTGCTGCTGAACTATAACACCCACCAACCCATACTGTTGACCATGCCGGTAAGGATCGCTGGGAATTATAGCCAACAAACATCAGTAGAATCATAAATTCAACATCCTTACTTTAAAAGATGCAGTTCTACTCATATGGACATACATCAAATTTCCATTGATTTTCCAATATTTTTAATGGATACTTTTTTGTAGATAGGTATTTGCTCAGCTAACGAGCCATATCATCAGTCAGCCAGAGATATTTTTTTTAAAGAATTGCTACATAATTCTAGTCTTATACTCTTAAGGTTGCCAAGTCTGAGAAATATTGAGCTAATGTTACAATAACCTCAGGTGGACACAGGATGGGGGAAACAAGATTAATAGCTGAAGGGGAAAAAAGAAGACAACTTTTTCCACCTGCAATTTCTCATTCTGTTCTGTGTAGGAGTTTAAAAAAAAAGAATCAGGTAGCACCTTTCCCGACTAACACATTTTATTAAAAGGCATGCATTCTCATGAACTGCAGCTCATTTCATTCGATGCTATACTCCTGATACTTTGCTCCCTTAGACTAACACTGCTCTCCTGCTATAATCGTCCATGTAGTGGTGTGGCTGATGACACTGTGCCCTCTGTAGATGCTGCAGCCATTCTCATCCTTAAAATTCTGGCCCAATATGGGGGGGGGGGTGACATTCAAAACTGTCAGCTCTACTCCTTCTAGGGGATCATGGCATGTACGTGGCAAAACACAAGATGAAAGAATGAATATTGTTAAGAAATGTTAATAATTTCACCTTAGTTCAAAAGCCAATTAGGAAAATATAAACGCATTACCCTAAACTGAACAATCTGCATTTCCAAATACTAGCACATAGAAGTATCATTTGCACAATCCAAGAACCTTCCTGGCTCAGCCGCTCACTTCCTTTCTGCGACCAGAGTTACCTTCCAGTACTTTCACAATAGTGTCTGCCTTTCCACTGGCTGGAGCCAACAGACCCCTCGGTCCATCCCTCATGGCTTTGCCTATTAGATCGGAAAGTCTCAACAGAAAGTTGTGTGGCTTGCATTGCTGCTAATCAAACTGCACACCAGCAGGAAAGTTAATTAACTGGTGGCAGAGACAGGAGGATTGGACAGCTTGATTAAGTGCAAACTAGCCATTGAGATTAACACAATATAAGTAACTATTAAAACACAATTTTAAAGATTTTTTTAAAAAAATCACCAAATTTCATTGTCTAAAAGCCTGAAGCACAAATGAATGGCAGTCTCATTTAGATGGCAGTCAGAAATAGCTGGATGAATCTATAGAAATTGCTACATCAAAATCCCATGGCTTGATATTCAAGCTTCATGAAACATTCACATATGAGGATAATGATGCTTGCTTGTTTGCTTGCATTGTCATGATGCCAACAGTCCTGGAGAAAGTATAGAAACTGGATTTCTTAAAGCATCATCTATCAAATAAGCCTCATATGCCTTTCCACTGGTTGAAGAGCATATGGTATGCTCTTCTATTTTAAAAAAACACACACACCATTTTTTACATGGAGGTTGCTTGGCATGTTGCTTGAAAATCCCTCCAAAAATACAGAAAAGGTAAAATTAATCTGGAACACAAGCAATGAAATCTAAAAGAAATAAATGTTCTTATTGATAATGTTTTATTGGCCATAAAAATGAACAGCTTAATGCTTTTCACTCAAGATATTAATAAGCACATAAAAAGTGCATGCTTTTCCCAGAGAACTGGAAAAGAATTCTTTTGAATTTCTTAAAATTATTAGCAGCATTGCACAGAAGTATATGAAGTAGCATTGGCAACATTTCATACTTTAGCTTTTGATGAAAGCACAGATGCATCCATCAAAGATATTTGGCCTTCTACTTTCTTCCTTTCTTTGCTTACTTGCTTGTGTGCTGCTCAGTTCCCACAGATTTTGAGTAGTTTACAAACACCCAAAACATCTGAATTCCTCCAATCATATAGAATACACCTAAGTAATACATCATGAGTGTAGTCTCACAGGGATATGCTAATCTCCCATATCCCCAAATGAGGGGCCTGTCAAAACCCAAAAATGTGGAGGAGGTCCTGCTACTTGCAGTGCATGTTCTATAGAAGAGGAACATCACCTGAGAAAGTTAGTCCTCAGGAGGTCTGTAGATAGCAAGAGCAATAGCAGTTAGACTTATATACCACTTCATAGTGCTTTACAGCACTTTCTAAGCGGTTTACAGAGTATGCATATTGCCCTCAACAACCTGGGTCCTCATTTTACCGACCTTGGAAGAATGGAAGGCTGAGTCAACCTTGAGCTGGTAAGCTGAATTAACCTGCAATACTGCATTCTAATTACTGCGCCACCACTGCTGTAGATGGCATTCTCCTGTGGTAAGGACTCTCAACAAGCTTTCTCTCTTGAATGTTACCTTTCAGAAGACAGCAGATTCAATCTGGAAAAAGTAGTCACCTAGCCTTGAGATGCTCTGTCAAACTTCCACAATACTTTGTAAATTTCAAGAAATGGTGAATGCTTCTGAATATGATTTAGTAGCTTTCAGACCTTCCAATAACATGCACTAGGGCACTTTTCAGCAATTATTTACAAGTATATTCACATTTTGGAATACTTTGAGCAAAATAAAAATAGCAGTCTAATTTCTAAAAGTTGCTTGCAAGAGTTGGTTCTCAGATTGATACTTAAGCATTATGTAGAGAACCAGCTGAAAACTTACTTATTATCAGTGAAGACAGCTGCCTCCTGTCTGGTAAACCAGAATGCTATCAGAAAAAGACTGTCTTAATCGACCCCAAGAATATTTGTTCTAAACTGAAAAGTGGTTATTTGTTAAAATTTTTACACCTCTGTTTCCATTTTAAAGAACTCTTGCTAGAGACAGTTCTATGAATTTCCACTTGAGGAAAAATCACTTTAAGTTTGAGCACCCGTAAAGGGCATAATATCAGCACAAAAATTTTAAAAGCATGGAGAAGTAAGTAATATTAAAAGATTAGAATGAAGTTTTGTTGAGGACTTCCGCTTTTGTGTCATGGAGGAACAGGACAAAGGAAGGCAGGGCACCCGATTTCACCCTGCTGGGAGCCCTAAAATGACCTAAAGTTGCCCCAAAGAGGCGATGAAGAGGAGGGGTGCCTTGTTGATCATGTAGAGATGGCAATCTTCCTGTTAGATCCTCCCTCCAAACCGGCAGGGGAAAGATTGGCTACATACCTGTGGCCTCCATTAGCTGCTGACAACCAAAGAAGAAAAAGCACTAATTAACACACGTAAACAGCATGTTTGGAACTGGGTGAGAATACTGATCCTTTCTTTACTACTTTACAACTGAATTTCCTGGGAAAGGCTCCCAAGAAGCAAAAAACCTCCAAATGTGAATGGAAGCAGCATTTTAATTTTATGGGGGACAGAAACATACAATACTAAAGTGGAAGTAATATAAAGCTACAGTTTTGATAAATTTGAGAACTGAGATAACTGTTAAGATTTTCTCTTTGGAAAAAAAACACTGAGGCAAAAATAAGAAATCAATCCTTTGTCTTAAGAGTGAAAAATAAACTTTGAATGACATCTAGTGATGTATTTGTGTACAGCACTATAACTTGTTTCCTGGCTGCTTGGTGACTCCTAGCTTGGGAGAACAGCTGGCAATAAAGGAAAATATTTTGGCATACTTATTACCCTGACCTTCTTGGATTATAAATAACTACTGAGCTTGGACTTTTAATTTTAAGAGCTAGTGGGAGAGAAAGAAAAAACTGACTTTGGTCTATGCCTGACTGGGAGAAACTTTTGAGCTGTTTTCAGGGAGGTTGAATCTTTGAATACCTTGAACATTGTGGATTACAATGTTGCCTAACTGATAATTTTTGGATATCTGAGATAAAGGATCAGTATAAAATATTGCTTTCAGGACTGAACTTATACTCTGGAACATATTGGATTATAAAGGCTACATATAAAGACCAGAAAACTAGATGAAACTTTGATCCATTCTTACTGACATTGGTGATACTAGAGGATCTCCAGGAACAATGCTTCAAGAAAAAACAAACACCTTTCAGAAGGAAATATATTCTATGCTACAACTAATTCACCAAACAATTGTTGCATACAAAGAGGACATAAAAACATAATGAGACTAAAAACAACTTAGATAATATAAATGAGCAAATCTCTAAATTAAATCTACAACTAGAAAGTTTCCAGATGACTGCAAAACATGAACAAATAAACCAGAAATCAGAAGACAAAGCAGAGGAAATGGATTTAGAGACAAAAGAGATAAAAGAAAGGAAATGTAAACGACCATATACAAACAAAATACTGCAAGACTTAGCTATAACAATGAAAATGCAAAAGACCCTTTATCCCTCAGGTCTGCAAAATACATCTGATGGCAAGGAAAAAGATTTTTAAAATGGAATATAGAGCTTTTAATGGAAATGTCACAACTCGGGAGACAGGGAACGAAAAGAGAAATTGAGGGAGAAAGAAACTGGGAGTTGCTTAAGGAATATAAATGAGCGGAATTCCCCCCAAAAAATACCCTACCTAAATTGTCTTCACAAAAATAGAAAGAAAATTCTTGGGCAATTTAATTGCCCTGACTTGGAAAGCTACTTGGCAAAGAAAGAAAGCGAAAGTTAGATTTAAAAAACAGAAAATTTAACCTTTTAGAGAGGCATTATATGTTTAAATACTTGTTTGAATAAGGTTAAAAGAATGGCCAACCCTTAAATACTATTAGACTTTTATAATGAAAGATATGATTTAGAATTAAAAGAGCATTTTTTTTCTTTCTCTTTTTTTTGATATGGGAAATATGAAAATAAGAGGAGGATTAGAATGAATAAAACATTTAGCTATATAAATGTAATTAATATTGAGAAAATCATAACTGACAAGATATTTTAAATACTGATAGGAAATTAAACCTTAACAAGAGCACGAAAAACAGGATATTGATTTATGAATTGATATTATTGTTATTTGTATAATATTAGTAAAATATGATGAAGATGCTTATATCTAAATTTGTATACATCAATAGTACCAAAAATTGTAACTGTGTAATGAGGGGAAAATGTAAAAAATATGGGGAAGAAAGGAGGATCAGGGAAAAAATACTGGATTGTGTAGTACTGAAAAGATTCATATTGAAGAAGTTAATGTCAAATATATGAACCCAGACAACACATTGTTTACTAAGCAGTAAAGATTGTAATTCTTAAAAATCAATAAAACATTTATATTAAAAAAAAGATTGTAATGAAGTTTTGTTGAGCTTTCTTCATCATCCATGTTGCTTCAAAATTCAATCTGACATCTGAAATAAGCATTTCAATTTGCATATGGTAAACTAAATAAGATCAGAGGACAGTTTTATGGAATGACTAAAGTTAAGATTGTTTAAATTGGAGGTCCCAAGAAAATTATCAAGTGGATAAGCAATTTTATAATTACTTCATGAGCATCCTATGTGCCAACATGTTTCCAGAGAATGAGATTGGATGATGGAGGAGTCTGCTTTTGTTTGCACAGCAGTAGCACAGTAGAATTCACTTTTGAAAATGATCAGGTCAGTTTCTTGTGTTCAAAATGTGAAGATTTTCTTGCTGGAAATATAGGAAATATTTTCACATAGAAAAACTCTAACATATGTTTTTCTCTGTGCAGTCTTAGAACCATTAAGTCGGCTGCTCTAAACAGGTCAACTTACAGATGAAATTACAGCTAGTGCACCTTATTATACGTTTAGGTGCATTTTTAACAAAATAACAAAATTATTTTCATCACAAATTCAGAAAAAATAAAGTATATTATTTGTATTATACCCTCTTCGGTGCACTCAAATCTTGGCAGACACATTTGAACTCTGCTTCAAAAAAAAAAAGGTTGCACAAATGAAGTCTTGCACACAGTCTCCAAAGCTTTGAGGAAACATTGTTTCCCAAGTCAAATCTAGAACACACTCATTCCTGAAGCTTTAAAACCCTTGAAGCTTCCCCCCCAATAAAAATGATATTTTAGCCCAAGTACTGGAGTTTAAGGAAGAAGAAAAGATGTAAATTCTACAGATACAAATGCATCATGACTGAGTTTCTCCATAACATAAAATAAAAAATAACCCAACACAATTTAGAGAGCAAAATTGTGTTAACTCATTTCCACAGACTTTCTTGTCTCACTATATCACTAGTTATGTTACACAGGGTAGAATCATGCATTAAAATAAGAGTGTTGCACAGCTGGTTTATTGTCTCAGGACCAGTTCTTCCTGATAATTTATTTTTCCAACAGAAAAAGAAATTTTAAAAAATAGTGTCATCCATGATTACAGCTAGGTCTATAGCTGGGATGAGTACATTTCAATGTTAGGTAATAGCAAGTACAGTATTTTAAATCATTTAGCTATTTTCCTTACGAAAGGATATGGCTATGTTTCATGATTGGATATATTATAAATATAACCAACATTATTTAAACAGGTACTCTATACGAGATTTGGAAATTGCACCAAAGAAACAAAACTAACAACACCTAGCTTGGATGTATTACTTCATATTTAGTCTAAGTAAGAACTAAGACAAGCTCTCCTGCTGTTCCTTAGGTGCTGAACTGAACGATTCTAAATGCCCAACTGAAAGACATCAGGAAATGTAATGCAACACCACCATCTGCTGACTGTTACTGTGATATTAAGCCTTCTAAAAGAGGTTTTCTACATGTCTTTCCCAAGCATTTTCCAGCTTACAAAAGGCTGGTAAAATGGAGTACAGTAGTCCTCAAATGCAGCTTGCCCCATCATGATTGTATATCCTAACAATCATAAAACAGGTAGATCACGTTGGCGAGGGGAATTCTGGGAATTGAAGTCCACACATCTCAAAGTTGCTGAGGTTAAGAAACACTGCCCTAAGCTAGTCATTTCTTCCCACCTTGGTTTCTCTGGGTCTATTTCCCTCAGTGGAGTCCCTAGGTTTGCACTTGCCTCTAGATGTATTCTGTGCAACTCACAACACTACACCTTTTGTATCTTCTCCAAATTAGGTTTTGTTCATTTCTCTCGCCTCTCCTAATTCCACGTTTCTTGTAAGCTCCCCTTTTTCTGCTAAGAAGCCCCTTGTCTTTCCCTGTGATCAAATTACTTTACAGTTTTCCCCATTTATTTTTACACTCATGAGTTCTTTCTTACATCCTGATAATTGCAAACCCTGGGCTACAGCTTCCTAACACACAAGGTATTTCCTCTCCTCTAATATCAAACTTCTGCTGCTTGTACCATTTTCCCCACTCCTCCGATTTTACTGCAACCTGCTGGGCTATACCATCACTAAATTAAAACTAATATTTCAGGAATCTGTAGGCAAGTGATGTACCATCTGGGCTTGGGATTCAGAATGGAGAACTCTAGGGGTCTATTTTCAACAAAGTTAAGAAAAGATATTTTTTAAAAAATTCGGATACTGCTCATTTATTCTCTCCATATATTTAAATTTTTCACTCACCCAACCCTGAGCAATCGGGATGAATAAAAATATTATAAAACAAATTAAAATTAGTCATAAACAGCAGCCAAGAAAACCATACTATAAAAATTCAAATTATACTAAGTGAATGCCACCTACTGTTTGCTTACCACTAAATAGAGAAAACAAATTCAAGCAAAATGTTTTTGCAGAACTTTAGGAAAATATTCAAGTGTATTGTCTGGCAGATTGCCAGAGGAAAAGAGTTGTACTATCGCATAATTTCCAAGACATATATTCACATGAGCACTGGAAGTCTGTAGTTGCAGAAAACAAAGCCCAGCCATGGTGATTTGGCCCTCCAGGCTTGGAATTTTACCAGAAATGTGCATTTTTAATCATTTTCAGAATTTGAGCTGATTTGGTGCCACATCTGCATTACCTGAAATGTATTGTATTTAGTGTCTTGATTTAAGAATGCTGAGGTCAAAGCTACATGTTATATAGAAAATCTTTTAACAAAGGAAACATCAAAAGTTCCAATAGCATAAGAATGATAAATGGTATATGTTGGCCTTATATAACATATACAGTATGACAATTCTCTGGCAATGCAGATGACAACAAGTACAGTGCAGTGCCTGATCCTGGAATAACATCCTCTTGGGAAGCTTGGACTTCCCTGCAAGCCTTTAGACATTATTAAAAATCTGGAGGTTTTCCGCAAGCTCTTCCCATATGCCCATTTGTTGTTTTGATTGTGCTATGTGCTTCCCGTTAGGTGGTGTTAGATGGATCATTTTTAGGTATTGTACTGGTTTTAATTTTACAGGGTTTAATTTTAAACAATGTCCCAATACCTCAGGGGTTGCCACAAAGAAGAGGGAGTCAATCTATTCTCCAGAGCACCTGAAGGCAGGACAAGAAGCAATGGATGGAAATTAATCAAGGAGAGAAGCAACCTAGAACTAAGGAGAAACTTCCTGACAGTTAGAACAATTAATCAGTGGAACAACCTGCCTCCAGAAGTTGTGAATGCTCCAACAATGGAGGTTTTTAAGAAGAGACTGGACAACCATTTGTCTGAAATGGTATAGGGTTTCCTTCCTGAGCAGGGGCTCAGGCACTAGAAGACCCCCAAGGTCCCTTCCAACATTATTGTTGTTGTTTTGTTGTTGTTTTGTTGTGGTACACCACTGATAGTGGTCTGTAAGGGCTGTTTTGGGGGGGAGTGTCTTCAACTCAGTGTTGACTCCTGGCATGGAGGGGAGGGGAACTTGGCATGCTGGGGAAATAGCTCTCAAATCCAACATCCCCTCCTCTTGCAACCTTCCCTGCTGAGTTGATTTTCTGAGGAAGCCAGCAGAAAAGTTTCCAAATGGAAATCACATGATCATAGGGCACTTTGCAATGAGTTGTAAATACCAACAGGTTGTCAAGCGTCTGAAATGCAGGCATATGACCAAGGCAGTGCAATGTTTTGCAATGGCTGGAAGTGTTTTACAGGTTGTAAAGCACCCATTCCAAGGCTGCTGTGACTGTGAACAATCCTTAAGGACTGGTCATAAGTCACGGACTATCTGTAATGTAACTTAATAGAAAACGATTCCCCAGCAGAGCATGAAGATAATCACCTCCTGCTGCTGCTAATTTTTGAATAGTGTCATTCAATTTTAGTCATGACTAATAAAGATAGGATTCTCTGTCATTTATTCATGTAACTTTTTCTTCAGTGTGTAATGGTGGGGAATGAGAAGTAATATCTCCAAGGAATACTGAGGACTACCAAAAGTTATCTCTTCCATTTGCTTTTGCAGCTTTCAACTGGAAAACACTTAATTCATACATAGCAAAAAAAAAAAAAAAAAAACTGAGGCTACCCTTATCATAGTTTCTTTTCCCATTTCTTCATTCACACGTTTACTGGGCAGCAGCCACTCCTGCAGAAGTTGAAAATAAATGGTACTGAATTTCTTTTGCCACCTTTTCACAGTGGGATGGAGGCAGAAAGATTTATTCAGCACTTATTCAGCAAACACTCTTGAGCTCCCAGAAGAAAAAGAACAGATGCTTGAATCGACAGGGAAAATGAGGCTGGTCTCCCTGGGAAAATCCCAAGATATAAGGCTGCCATATTTAAGCTGCAAAAAACCGAATCAGAGGGAAGTAAAGAGTTTTCCTATCACTTTACTGCCACCTAGGGAACAGCTGATTTAGTGCATCGGAGATGGGTTATCCAGAAATGAAAATAAGGTTTCATGAAGGAAAGGATGTAAAGTAGCACCACCGATTCTGCCAATGATTGCGGAAAGGAGAAAAAAAACATAGTAACAGAGATGACTCTAACGCAGGGGTAGTCAACCTTGGCTCTTTTATGACTCGTGGACTTCAACTCCCAGAATTCCTGAGCCAGCTAAGCTGGCTCAGGAATTCTGGGAATTGAAGTCCACGAGTCATAAAAGAGCCAAGGTTGACTACCCCTGCAGTCTAACGCCTCCAACCGCCCGTTCTGTTGAAAGGCAAAGAGGAACATCGCATCAGCCGCCGGGTGGGCGGTGCTTGGCTTCCAGGGCAACCGGAGAGAAGTGAAGCGCATGCGCGCACCATCCACTTTCTCTCAACCGTCAGCGGCAGCAGCAGCAGCAGTCGCCATGTTGATGCTGGGCAGGGGGCTGGACGCCAGGTAACGGGTCGCGGAGGGGCAAGAGAGGGCTTCTGGCCTGGGGCATCCTGCTGGGGCCCCACGCTCCCTGGCGCGGGGTGTGTGCTCGCCCCGGCATGGAGGGGGAAGCGTTGTCCGGGTAGGGCGAGGGCCGATCCGTCCCGTTGAAGGAGAAGAGGGGGAGAAGAAGACAAGAAAAGGAGAAGACAGAAGAAAAGGCCTGTCGACTTAAAAGCACCCTTCCTCATCTTGATCAGGGCATATGGGAATGGTAGTCCAGCGCATGCTTTACAGCAGGGATGGGGGAACTATGGCCCTTTGATGACTTGTGGACTTCAACTCCACAAGTTGAAGCCAGCCACAAGTCATCAAAGGGCCATAGTGCCCCACTCCCGCTTTAGATTTTGGCGGGGAGCGCTGGAAACTGTTTCGGCATCCTCGGCCTGATCCTGAACGAAAAGGGATGAGGCGTGCGAGGCCCTCGGAAAGAGCGCCCGCTCGGGGACTCGCCTTCTGGGCCGCACCGCCGAGAGAAGCGGCGACGTCCCCTCATTCGAGCTCACCGGGCTTCTCTTCCTGGGCACAAAAGGGGTTTGCAATCTCACAGACAGTCCAGATTAAAACAATAACCTAAACCAAACCGGGGCCTGCGTAAAGACGTGAACCCCAAGTCTTAAATGCTTTGGGGAAGGCTAGGAAAAGGCAGTATATAGTTCAAAAGCTTGCAGATGCAAGTAGGTTAAAAGGTACCACTTTGGTGGAAAGGTAAGAGTGTTGTTCTGAGCGCCTTTGGTATATAGCCATGCTGGCCACATGATCACAGAAATTGTCTTTGGACAACACTTTGGCCAAGAAACTGTTCTCTAGAGTCAGACATGACTGATAGAGAAATCTTTACTATTAGGTCTTTAATCTTCAGCAGAATTTGCACTGACCATGGGGTTGGATTAGGTGACTCCTTGACCTATTTACACCTGTACGTTGATGCGGAAGGACAATTTTTGCTAGCACATGAAACACAAAATCACAGGGGCTATTTTTATGACTATAGGTATTTTAGTATGAGAATTCGAACCAATGCAGCTTTTCATTTATTAGCTATTTACCCAGGTATACACCTCTGATTGCAACATTTACCTTAGTCAGAAAGTGGAGACCATCTTAACCTTGGTAGCAATAAACATTGTATTAAGTAAAAATAAATTCAATATTGTTGTACTTTGGTAATTTGGTCATTAGATATTTAAAAACATCCTCTGTGAAACCTTATTTCCAAATTTTGTATGTATGTATGATCAAAAAACATGCAGGTTTTGAATTTAAACTAAGCTAGTCAACCTAATCTATTATAATCCACCAAAACTGCTTTTTTATATATATCAGTTGGTATGGTAGTAGCACTATATATTTTTATGTGATCCATACAGTAAACTGAAGGAAATTACACATTAGATTATTGTTTAAAAATTTAATCATAACAATATTCAAATTGAAATATAGCTTTGTACATGAATGAAATTATGATAATTCAGTAATTATCATTGAATTATGCATTTCAGGAAGAATGCTCAAATATCAAAGTCTAAAGGTTGGCTTAATGAGGCTTCCAACTTTTCAGTTAGCTTTGTACCGAAGAAGAGGCAGGAATTGACTCTTCATTGCCTGTTTTATTTATTGTTTAAAAATAAAACTATGTTGATGAAATTGAAAAAAAAAGTTATACGATTTCAATAACTTGTTCTTTTTTTCTTTTTAATTTACCATTTTTGTCTGGTTTTGTTGTTTTATTTAGCTGTTGCTATTTATTTTCAGGGTTAGGTTCTTTTTCCTGCTCTGTGTAGTTCAGTATAGGGTTTTTTATTTTATCACACACACAGGTAGCCCTCAGCTTACAACCATGGAGCCTACCTATTACACTTGCATATTCCAATGGTGACTAGTGAAGCATGTCATTTAATGACCCCTACTCTCCCCAATGTAATCCTTAAATGAATGTATCAGTTGTTAAATGGAACAACAGGTGTCTCCGGTGAGGGAGGTCCTTGGACGCCTAGCACAGGTCTCCAAAGGCCTCTCCCACTTCCAAGACACCTGGTGCTCTACTCCCTCTCCTGCCCCTTGGGATTCACCAGGTCTTGGCCAGCTCTCAGCCCGGCTATTCAGCCAGGCAAGGAAATCTAAAGCTGGTCCACAGAAGCGATCGGCCCATGCAGGTCGCTTATAGCCTGTAAACTGATACCTACTTGCCATCCAGCCACCGGAGACTTGCAGGACTTAACCTGCTCCCCACTCAGCTCCAGAGGCCAGGAGTACTCAACTTATTTTTTGTTGTTGTTGTTTTATGCAGAGAAGCCTGTCCAATGCAATGCAATGCCCAGCTTTGCAGAGGCTACCAGCTTCATGGCAACCTGGTGCTATTCTAGCAAATAGTTTCTCGTGAGACTACAAACAGAACCTCATTAAAAATAGAGAGCCCCCTAAGTCTCACAAGAAGTACTACTCTGCTGACCAGCTTTAAACTTCCTTGCCTGCTGAATAGCCAGGTTAGGAGCCAGTTGAGGCAGGGGAAATCCCAAGGAGCAGAGGGAAGTAGGTCAGCAGAAGCAACACGCATACAGAGGGCAGTTGCCATCTGTAGGCCAAGGCTTGCTTCCCATCCGGTCACCCAAGGTGATCATAAGTCAAGGTTTATGTATATAGGTTAGATTTTCTATTCAGATTTAATGGACACTCAGGTCTAACAAATGCTGCTTCCCCAAGTAAAGTTTGCTGGTAATGTTGGATGTGCTTATAATTCTCAACACTGTCCTTTGTCTTTATTAGTTAACTCTCCTTTTTTAAATAGGGATAACCAGACCAGACAAATACGGGAAGCTGTTTCAAATGTGGAAAAACATTTTGGTGAATTATGTCAAATATTTGCAGCATATGTACGAAAAACTGCCAGGCTACGAGACAAAGCAGACCTTTTAGTAAATGAGATACATGCTTATGCAGCTACAGAAACACCAAATTTAAAGTTTGGATTGAAAAATTTTGCAGATGAGTTTTCCAAGCTTCAGGATTATCGCCAAGCAGAGGTATAAATTTACATTCATACATTTTTTTATATGTCAGTACTCAAATTTTGAATGTTTGCATGTTATGACCATAATAAATAAATTACAATTAGAGCCATTGAAATTTAATACTATACAGTTTAACTTACTCATAAATAGAACTTCCAATCTTTTGATAATTTCTGATATAGTCCCTGATTCGTTCCAGAATAAATTTTCAGAGAGAATTAAAACCCTTTTTTTCAGTATATTAAGATATTAAGGATTTGTGAATTTAAGTTGCATTAAACTTTAAAAGATGACAATGGCAAATTAATGATTATATTTTAAACTAAATAATGAGTATACTAATTAACACATTATTAGATTTCTTTATTGCAGAACAAAGGGTTTTTCCCCTGTTATTTCCTTCTTGATTGTTTTCTATATTTCAGATTCACTGAAAATAATGGGAATTTATGCAATGAAAAATTCTAGAATGATTCATCGTGACCTCTTTTTATAGGTAGAAAGACTTGAAGCTAAAGTTGTTGAACCTCTGAAATGTTATGGGACCATCATAAAACTTAAAAGAGTATGTGACAGATTTTGTTTCTCTTTTTCATGTTTTAAGGTACTTCTTCTCTAAGAACCTGGGGTTTCTAAGTCTTTCTTAATTCAAGTAATCAAATCCTAAAATCTATAAAAGGCCATGTAATTAAAATTCTGCATGTTTGGATATTCAAAACTGGCAACATCCAGGAAAACTTGGAAATTGAAAAGCATATATTTACTCAAATTCATTTAATAAGCATGTATGTATAATCATAATTTCATTTGTTCATCCAAACCTACATATAAATATACTGAATATTAAATCAACTATTAATCAAACAGTACCTTCCAGTTCAGAAACAATAGACCTGGGCATTTTATGGCCCATGGTCCATATCTGGCCTTTTGGTTGTCCCTGTCTGGCCATCAGCCACAGGGAAGCAAGGCCCTGGTGTCAGTGGGGCAGCTTGGGCAGTGGCCCTCCATAACAGTCCCAGTTTCTCCTATGGCCTCTTGGGAAAATTGCTCACCCCTGCTCCAGATACCAGTAGTGAAGATCCAATTATGATAAATGGCTGTTTTCCTCATATATTCCTCATATATCTAAAAGCACAACCTTTGTTGTATAATTTAATCAATAGCCTTAAGTAAATGCTTTTGAATTCCACAAGAATGTAAATAATTAGAAACCTCTTTTTTAAAAATATAGTTTTTGACATGCCTACAATCTGTTTGCAGGAAGATCTTAAAGCAACTTTAACAGCAAAGAACAGAGAAGCAAAACAGTTATCTCAACTGGAGAGGACCCGTCAACGAAATCCATCTGATCGGCATATTATTGTATCCTTTGCACACATACTTATTTAAAACTTTATATGCAATAGTTAAACTGTTGAAAAAGATTGATACATGTAAAAAAAATCAAGTGGAATTTCTTTTACATTGTTTTCCTAAAATATCTTAGTTCAGAGGTCTCCAACCTTTCTGGGCTCGAGGACCGGAGGGAAGGAGAGCAGCTACAAAATTGATGTGCGCATGTGCACACGGAGCCACGCACACTGGCGCGGCATTAGCAGTTCCATTCGCACATGCGCTGTGAGCATGCGCAAACGGCCATGCATCCCCCACGGTGGATAGCGGCCCATTCATGCATGTGCGAACGGGCCATGCAAATTACCCGGGCTAGCAGCGCATGCACAAATGGACTGCAGACACCCGCACCACGCTAGCATCCCCATTCGCACCCGCGTGCATGTGCAAATGGGGCTGCAGGTGTGAGTGGGGGGAATATGTGCCTACGCATGTGCGCACCAGGCAGCCATTTCTGCTGCCCAAGAGCCCATAGGACCATAGCTTGGGGACCCCTGCCTTAGTTGACAAGTAGCTATATTGATTATTCAGCAATTAAAAGTAATTACCTGCTTATAGAATTTTTTCTTTAGTCCCTAATTTGTTATAGTTTCAAGATTTACTAAAAACCGAAAGCCATCAATTATTTCTGTCTGATAAACTAGAAACTTGATGAGTTGTTTTACAGAAAGGATTGTTTAAATATCAGAAATACTGCTGTAGTATTTTCTGTAACTTAGAACATTTTCCTTTACTGTTAACACCTTCAGTCACAGGTGAGTCTTCCATCTGAAATGATAGCATAAGTTCTATTGATAATTATGCTTTTTCATCTTTATAATTGTTCCACCAATAAGAAAAATAAGTTATATATACCTACAGATACTAGGATCAGAAGTAGGAGTAGAAATAGATTTTCATTAAAGGTTTCTTATTTTGGAAGGCAAAAAAAGGAACTTGGTACCATGCTTTCTAACTAATATACTGTATTAAAATTCATAAATTAGCTAAGTAAATTGATTTTTTTTAATTAAATTAATGAATAGTATTGGCATAAAACATTGCATAGCTAATATAAATTAGGTAAGAGATCCAAACTGCTGTACATCTTCATATTACACAATAGAATTTAGTCACATTTAAAGAAATATAATCATTGAAGTCCTAACGTAATATTTGTAAATAAAACTGATCAGAATGACCAGGGTTAGGAGTAAACGGCTCATGGTGTCAGTTTCAGTAGCTTGTTCGCCACATGGGCACAATCTAGATTTAAATAGAATGTTCTTATAGTATTTTAATTTTTATTGTTTTATTTCTTAAGAATATAGTAGTATAAATAGTATAAATAAAAAAATAACTAAACATGATATAAACTCAAAATACTAAGAAAACTATTACTCCCAAGATTAAAAACTATACCAACAAATCAGCTTAAATTCCATAAAATCTTTGAATTAAGTCTTAAGAATGAAAGAATAGTTATGCTTTATCAGCACATCTATTGCAAATAATGTTTCCAGCAAATATTTCTAAGTTACATGTGAGAAAAATAGAAACATTTTCCCATCTATATCTTAGAAATCTTTAGAAACATTTTCCCAAGGATCCTAAAACTACAGCAGTCTCATGGGAAAATTGTGAGTCCCACTTCCAGTAAGGATTTATGGTTAATAGGTACTTTTAATGCCCAGAAAAGATTTTAAAAGGTTTTAAAAAGACTGTTCCTAAATCAGTTTGACTTTTTAATTATTTCCCCAATAGAGCATACTTAATTTGATTAAGGAATCAAGCTTTTCCAATTGTGAGGGTGGAGGTTCATTTTCCAAACTTGTGGGTTGGTTTCCAAACTTTTTGTTTACAGGCTTATCCTACACCCAAGCTATAGATATTGGCACTTTTCCAATTATGCTAATTATGAATATGTGCGACAATATATTGGTGTAGGTCCACTAGGTAGAATTTTTCCAAATTGTGGGAAAATGAATGTTAATTTACTTAGAGTATCCTATCTAGGGCTATAGATACAGCAATATGCTTTCTCAAGTAGTTTATCTAATTTTTAAATGGAACATTGGAAAACATCTGTTGTAGGGAAAAAAATACTTTATTTTTAAGGCTGAAAGTGAATTACAGAGAGCCTCTCTGGATGCAACTAGAACGAGTCGGCAGTTGGAAGAAACAATTGACAATTTTGAAAAACAAAAGATAAAAGATATTAAGGTAGGTATGTAATTCTGGTACAATGCAATACAGATAGTGGGGTTAGCAGACTATTTCTGAAATGGGAACAAACACAATCTTGACACAAACCTCTCCACACATTTAATGAACTTGTAAATAAGTGAGCCAAGTTTCTTAGCCTCCATGTGAGGACCCTAGAAAAGATATAATTCCTGGTTTTATTTTTAAAGTTGGCATGTTCAAGTTTAGTGACAATTCAAATTATGTTCGCTAAACAATTCAAACTGGCAGTTTTTAAATACTCATAGTATATGTCAGAGACACAGTTTAGCCCCAACAAATTGCTGCTTCTGTTAAAATATCTTGTTTACAGTGAAGAACAGTGCTCAGATTTATTACTGAATTTGATCATATTAGAATTACAGTATTCTAGTGCAATTAGAATTTGAATAGATTAACATTAAAATGTATTAATTCTAAGGAGCAGGCAATTCCCTTAGTAAATAAATGAAATAGGAACTCAGTATTTAATATTGAAACAGATACTAGGATGAGTGGGGAAAAAATAATGCTCAGATGGTCCATGCTGTTACATTTCAGATAATAAACCTTCAAACAAGAAAGTGTAGAAGAACTTTTCCCAGTTGAATAAGTTGTGGCTGCACTGGTCTCTTCTAGGCAGATACTAAATCAGCCTGTACAAAAGGCACCAATTATACAAAGACTGTTACAAACAGTAAATTGAACATTCTTCCCCCCCAAGCATAGTGAAGTTTTCTAGTTTTCATAGTGATGGCTCAATTATTGCCACAATTGTCATAAAGCAATAGATAAATATATATGTAATATTCTACTCTTTATTTTTAGAACATACTTTCAGAATTCATTACAATTGAAATGTTATTTCATGGAAAAGCCATAGAAATTTATACTGCTGCATTCCAAAATATACAAAATATTGATGAGAACGAAGATTTAGAGGTAAGAGACCAAATGCATCTTTGGTAAGGGTGTAGTCAGTTGATTTTGTAGCATATTAGTTTTAAAGGCTAGCTGTTCAAAAATAATGTTTAAATAATATTTTATTGGATAATTGAAGATATTTAAAAATGTATATGCTTCTATTCAACATAAACAAAAACTTCAGTTAAGGAATAATTATAGTCTGTATATATTTTAAAGCAGATTAAAAAATAGGTTCAATAAGCAACAGAAAGGTTTCCCATTCTTGCTCATTCTGTCCATAAGTAGAGATGCAATTTATTTGAGTGTTTCCTATCTTATCAAAGTAGATTTGGTGATAGGAAGCAGTGGGTAAGAGGGAGATTTATACTTAACTCTGTCTTCCTAATTTCAACTTTTTGAAAGTGTAATGTGCCTCCCTAAATTGTCTGATAAGGAATGTGTTGAAATAATTTTTGCTGGTTTAAGTGTTAGCACTTCAGCTGCTAGCAGTTCAAAATCGTTTTCTTTGTGACACGGAAGGCAAGTAAATAAGCCTTTTTAACCTGATTTGCAGAAATTCTTCCGCATCTAGGAGTTGAGATATAACAATAAACCAGGCATAGATAACGTAATTTCAGCCAAAAGTTTTTAAATTGCTTTTGATAATTTAAAACCGAATGACATTCAAAAAATAGATTTCTAGCTTTTCTCTTCAGTACTGAAGAGATAAAGGAAACTTCAATTATACAAGCTCTCCTGCTTGGCCTACACATATTAACTAATATCTAGATTTTGTACTGACGTTCATGTCTGGTAACATCTATACTTTCAGAAAAGATGAAGTGGTGTTATTATTCAGCTTGCTCTCTTTGCAGCTATTTACAGTACATCCTAGAATCCTTATTACTTTGATTTACATCAGTCTGTTTAGATTAAAATGTGGTCTACTGGGAGTATTCCAAGAAATTATGCTTTGAAGTGATGTTTATATCACTTAAATCAGTGTAGTACTAATAGTGTGCCTCAGAATTGCTGCATGCATTCCAAATCTCACTATCAACATTTAAGTTTTATTAACAGGTATTTCGGAGTTCACTTTATCCACCAGAACATCAAACCCGTTTGGATATTGTTCGTGCAAATTCCAAATCTCCCCTTCAGAGAACTGGTTCTTCCAGAACTTGTACTGGAATAGTTCAGGTAAAAAAAGATCTTGAATGTTTTTGTTACTGAGTGCTACAAATGTTTTAATATAGCCTTTCCAAATAATCTATTATTATCTCTAACCAGAAATCTATTGGATATCAAATTGTTTGAATGTCCAATTTACTTGCCACTTCAGTGAATAGTTAAAAATGAATTTATAAAACCTTTTATTTCTAAAAGCGAATACGCACACTGAGATGTGTAAATCATTTATGAAATGATATTACACATACTCAGATATGTAAATTATTCGTGAAAACCTTAGAGGTAATAGTGGAATTTGTTTTAAGGGGGCTTTTTTAGTACCATTTTCAAATATTGAGGTTAGCATTTGTAATACAGCTGCATGTAAAATACATATATATGTTTTGAGCTAAAAGCAGACTGTTAAATCTAAAAATGTGCGTGCCAATTTATTTTTGCATCTTATCTGTATTCGTTCATTTTGGAAAACCTGGCTGAAAATACTTCCATTTGTAAGCCATTAAACGTATAATTCAGAAAGACAGTTGATATGTAGGATAGCCTGCCAACAATGAATCCTTAACATACAAAAAATACTGTACAAACATGTTTTTCTTTCTCCAATGAGTGCTTTTTTCAGTTTTATTCTTTGGTGACAGATTGCTAGGAATCGCCTTAAGGAAGAGGAGGCAGATGAAGAGGAAGAGGAGGAAGAGGAAGAGGAAGAATTAGAAACCACTAAGGAGGAAAGATAGCTTTTGCCACAACAAAATATTCCTCAAATTAAAAATGCTAATTGTATTTACATTTCATGTTAAGATATCATAAGGACATCCATTAAAATTACAACAAAGATACATTATTTGACCACCTTATGATCTCTTAATAATATAACATGTACAAAAAGTTGCTAAAATGGAGATATTTTTTAAAAAGTTGTGTCAATTTTGACAATTACTGTAAGGAATTCACCAAGTTTGTTTCTTTGCTTTTCAAAACAGACATTCCCATTATTAACAAGGGGAATGAGGTATATGTTCATATTTATTAAATATAGGTAGTCATCCCCCAGTAACAAAGTGAGTTACATAGAATTTCTTTGATGTATCATAGAATCTATCCGTTGTCAAAACATCTAAATTTGCTTTGGCCTATACACAACACTAATTCTAAAAAAGTACTTGTAGTTCTCGACTTACAACTACAATTGAGCCCCAAAATTTTGTTGCTAAACAAGACAGTTAATGAGTTTTGTCTCATTTTATTATTTTTTCCACAGTTAAGTGAATCTGCAGTTGTTAAGTGAATCTGCAGTTGTTAAGTGAATCAGGCTTCCTCCATTGACTTGCTTGTTGGGAGCAAGCTGGCAAAGTTATAAATGGTGATCACATGACCCAGGTCAGTGAAGCTGTCATAAATAAATGTCACTTGCCAAGTGCCCAAATTTTGATCACATGTCCATCAGGATGTTACAAAACTAAAGTCATAAGTCACTTTTTTCAGTGCCATTATAATCTTGAACAAACAGTTGTAAGTTGAGAACAACTTAGAAAGATCTTGATCATTAATCATTTCCAGCCTAATCTTCCAGTATGCCATATAACTGGAGAGTTGTCAGTGAAGCCTGAATGTAATTTTCTCTGCTCATCCTTAGCCAGATTCTTCCCCAGAATCTAGTTTTTGGTGTTTAACTGAATAATCATATTTGATTTGCAACAGAAGCAGTGTGAGTCAGTATTAAAAGTTTACCTTTCAGCATTTTATGGTGTAGCTTTAAGCTTGTAGTCAAGATTCATACATGACTTTAGAAGAAAAATGGGATTTTAATTTTCTTCTCATTTCATAATTAGAATTAGTGCATTAATTATGTATTAGCAGTATTCTAACATCCATTCTATTTAATTGCAGGTTATCACATATTTTAAAAATAAAAAATGCATTTTCACATTAAGTATTTATACCTGTCTTAGTGATTCTCAAACTGAAGCCCATAGCACAGTGTTTTTAAACTGTACAAAACACTAAGTTTGAAACCAAAGATAATAAGAAATAAGCATTTAACTTCCTTCTATCAACTGTAATTAAAATGCAGATGTGCAAACACCTAAAACTGAACCATAATCTCTTCACATCAGTAACTAAAAATCAATTAGCACTGTATAATAGTGCCAAGAATATTATCCTGGAATACAATGACTGAGCTTGCAAATCAATATATGATAAACTACATATCCATGTCCCCAAAAAGCAATTTTCTATACTAGTCATACTTGATATAACTTGTATTTTCACATCTCATCTGCATAGAAAACAAGTACCAAAATTTTGCTTTAGTATGAATAATTCAGTTATCATCCAGGTCCCTAGATGACAGGAGTCCCTTTTATTCATATCAAACACTATCTTTAAAAGACGAGATTAGTGGTATATGAAATAAGATTCATTGACTGAGGAGACTGTCATTCTGACTTATCCTGACTTATCCCATACACTGTGCATAGTTTGACCATATTTTGACCATATCATTTTCATGCATATTTTCCACCTTCAAGCTGTATAAACTTGAATGTTTAACAGATATAAGCATATCAAGTAATGTGTATTTGTGTAATGAGAGGATGTAACAGTTTAAGGAGATCAACATCCTATATCAAGGTGTGCATAATTACTAGGCAGCTTCTTTTCCTCAGGCAAAATGGGCCAAAAAAGATTTAACTGACACTAAAAAGTCAAAAATTGTAAAAAGTGTTTCAGAGGGATGTAGCACTCTTGAAATTGCTAAGATATTTGGGCTTGATCACAGAACCAATAGAGGGATGTAGCACTCTTGAAATTGCTAAGATATTGGGGCTTGATCACAGAACCATCAAATGTTTTGTTGCAAATAGTCAACAAGGTTGCAAGAAATGCACTGAGAAAAAAAAAGAAAGATGCATGTTAACTGCCAAAGATTTGAGACGAATCAAATGTGACGCTATCAGGAACACATTATCCTCCAGTGCGGTCATATTCCAGAACTGCAACATACCTGGGGTATCCAGAAGTGCAAGGTGTTCAATGCTCAGAGACATGGCCAAGGTAAGAAAGGCTGAAACCCAACCACCACTGAAAAAGACACATAAGTTGAAATGGCAAAACTGGGCCAAGAAATAGCTGAAGACAGATTTTTCAAAGGTTTTATCAATTGATGAGAGGGACTCTTGATGGACCAGATGGTTGGGCCCGTGGCTGGATCAGTAACATGCACAGAGCTCCACTTCGACTCAAGACGCCAAGGTGGAAGTGGGGTCCTGGTTTGGGCTGGTATTAAAGATGAGCTAGTTGGACCTTTTTGGATTGAAGATGGACTCTAAATCAACTCCTAAGAAAGCCAAAACCTCACTTTTACTTTAATCTCCAAAATACAACTTGCCTAATAATTGTGTCCACAGTGTATATAAGTATTCAACACTGCCTTTCACAATCTGATTGATACCTTCCAGATTATGTTTAATTCCCAAGCAAAGTAGTTGACTAAATTTGATGAGAATTGCAGTCTAATTGATTTGGAAGATACATAGTTGGGAAAGATTTGTCTAATACATACAAAGCCAATGTAATCATGTCAAAATGATGCTGCAATTACAAGTGCCCAAGATGAGTAAAAATGCCCTTACAATGCATGTAGATCAACTTGAAAATGTTTCTAAAGTTTTAAATACTTTTTTCAGCTGCCATTTCCTTTTCCTCCCTATCACAGTGCTTAAAAGAATGTGTTAAGGCTTTTTCGACCCAAATTAATTGCCAAATTAATAGAAAATGTAGGCATGAAACAAAATTGTAAGGGTATACAGATATCACAGTAAGTTGCATTCTTTAGGCTATACTATGCAAAATTTTAGATTGTGCCAACTCCTCTAAAATTTAATTTATAAAATCATCATCTATGTCCACATATGCCAAATATAAAACTGTTTTTAGAATTGCAAGATATTACTGCTACAAATAAGCAAGCCATCAATGACCCATCCACATATTTCAGTGCATGTACTTTTATTTTGAAAGAAAAGCTTGAGCTGACATTAACAAAACATTCCAGCTATCACTGAGAATTAACAATGGACACGAATCCTATGGATTTAAGTTAATATATACAAGGATGACACAACCTATGCTTTTGAACAACTCTGAAAATACAATGTTTTACATCAAACCATATTTAGATAAACTGCAAATATACATGCAGCAGAGGGATGGAATACATGTTAAATTTCGTATTTCAGCTATGCATATTTTAAAGATAACTTGTCAGAACTATCAGGTTGATCCATTATTTTTAAAAAAATCAATTAAAAATGCTGCAATTTTAAAATAAGACTTAACGCTTTATAATGCTTAACATTTTGGGGTGTCTTCATTTTCCAAGTAAAAAATTGTGAATTATGAAATAATACTGTATATTCTATCTCATTTTCACCTATACCAAAGTTAATCTAATTTTGCGCTGGCCAATTGGCCTATTGTTCAGTTCATTAATAGCAGCCTCTGCCTCTTTGTAATTTACTAGAGCAATGATTGCTTCACCAGAAAACATTCCATATTCATTGTGCTGAACAGAAAGAGATTCTGGTATAATTTTATAGCCATGGAAAAAATCCAGAATTTCATTAGGAGAAGCTCGAAATGGTATATTTTTTAATTTGATCAATGTTACAGAATCTGAGTCACCATCAAAGTTAGAATCAGGCATAAAGTGCCTATCGGAAAAATTTTCAGGAATACCATCACCAAATTCTTTAAATGAGGGAGGACCTCTATTGGATGAACAGATAAAATCATCAGACAGGCTTCGATAATCACCTTCCTGCACAGAGGGTCCTTGTGAATCAACAGAGTAAAAGTTTTCATCTCTTTCGCGTGTATGGTGATGCCCTTGCAGCTTTTCATTAGATGCTGGTGGAATATTAATACCAAACTTTTGCATTTGCTCCTCGGGTATACATCTTAAGAGTACCTCTGTCCCCAAAAAGCATCGGCGATTTAAGCTTTCAGCTTTTCGGGCCTGATTTTCTGTCCTGAATTTAACTAGTGCTTCTCCCAGTCCAACTCCTTTGTCATCATAAAGCAAATAAATGTCATTGTCATCAATATTAAATCCTGCAAAGAACTTTTGTACTTCAACATTTGTCACATCAAATGGAAAATTTCTTACATACACACACGTCTTTGAGCCAAGGTAGCCATCTTGATTTTTATCCTTTACATGGTGATATTCTTCTGGTGATCCCATTAACTCTATCACTGTTCTTTTGGAAACAGGGAAAATATAAACTTGTCGACCAAAAAGATCAAGCTTGTGATAAGTCAGTGCTGATTCATATGCTTCTTCTGATCTGAACATAATAATTGCATCCTTGTTTCTTGCCTCATTATCGTGTGATTTTAGAAAAGTAATGTCCCTGTTCACTAAAGTTATCTCCTGAAAGAACATCCGCAAGTCTTTCTTTTTAATAGCAGCAGACAGATTTTTAAGATGTATGTAATATTCCTTGGTCTGGGGTACATGGGGCTGGCTTGGAGCAGAGAAAGGTGAATGAGACTGAGTTTTAACCCTCCTTGGAGACCTTGAATGGGTACTTGCTGTGAACCTCCTTGGAAAATGTGAATGCATAGGTTCCATGATCCTCTGTGGTGGTGACCTTGAACCATTGCGTGCCATGACCCTCCGTGGAGGAGACCTTGATCCAGTGTGTGCCATAACCCTTTCTGGAGATCTTGAATAGGCGTGTGCCATAACCCTTTGTGAAGGAGATTTTGAATAGCTGCGTTCCATAATCCTCCATGGAGACCTTGAATTAACCTGTGATACTACTCTACGTGGTGGAGTTCTGGATCGGGTACGTTTCCTTGTAAACATATAGCTTGGCTCTTTTTTTGAATATTCCGTGTTTGAAAAATAATGTCCTTTATTTGAATTTTGTTGAAAGTGGAAAGAATTATCTATCTTCTCATCTATCTTGCCTCCATACTTAAGCCATGTTTCTTCCTTGGACGGACGGACTTCTATAAACCGTGAACCAATATAATTCCTATCCCGTTGTAGTCCTTTCATGGCATCACTTAATGTAGCAAATTTGACAAAACCATCTCCATTGATTTGACCATTCGTTTTTAACATAAGTACCTTCTCCACTTGTAATCCAGAAAAGAAATTGAACACATCATCTTCTGTTGAAGAATAAGGCATACCACGTATAAATAAATATAACCTATCAGATTTAGATATTTCCTTCCTAGGTTGGTTAAAATTTGATTTTGAAATATTTATATTGGTATTTCGAGGGCCACTAGAATGAAACTCATCCTCCAAAGGAATCCTGGAATCATGGCTAGATTTACCAATTCCCTTTTTAATGACTTGAACTGTATTTGAAAGGTTGCCAACATCAGATGTTCCTGAATTATTAGGAGCTGTCCGCCTAGATCCTACTCCTCTTCCACCACGATCAAATCTTTTTCTATTAATTTCTATTATGCTTTGCATTTCTGTCTTGCTACTAAGAAAGAACTGTATACGTGAATCCTTGATAAATCCTCCTGAATAGCTCATTGCTTGTCTGGCATCTTCATCTGTTGCAAATATAATAAAAGCTTCCCCCTTTTCTCCTCCAATAATATGTACACCTCCATCAGGAATATTCAATCCTGAGAAGAAATGACGAATATCTGCAGAATCCGCAACAAGAGGAAGTCCCTGTAAACGGATGACTACAGCCATTTTGAGCTCAACCCACAGCAATAATCACCTGTGGATAAAAAGGCATACATGATAACAAGCCTTTAGTATACTGGAAGAATGCTAGGCCTACGCTACACCATTTAAAACAAAACAAAACAAAATCCTGCCATTACTGAAAGAATAACTCCTACATTTCAAATCACACAACCTAATTTAATCTGAATGTTTATAAACACTGGCCAGTCTGAAATAAGTGTACAGTTCCCAATAATATTCTCAATCAAAAGCACCAATGTCATTCATAACATCTAAAATAAAAGCTATCGAAGCTTTCACAGCATCTTATAAAATCCAGTAAAAGAAAGCATCTTGTTTTCCATTATCTGACATTCTGAACTACTTTGATCAAAAAGATGTCATATCACTTCCAAGCAATAATGAAGTTTAAGCATTTTCTGTCAGGCCGGCTCATCTCATAAAGAATTAAGTTCAGTAATCTTTTTCTCCATGTTTATTCTTTCCTATGATTAGATAGCCAACTGCACATCTTCCTTTCCAGTCATCAGCTTGGATGAAAAGCCATCAAATCTGACAATATAAACATCAAGCTTTCAGAAGCTTACCTGGTTCTTCTTGGAAGGCCTGATAAAGGCTGTGAAATCAACTTAACTGTGGAAAGAAAATGAAACAAAATTAATGGCCAAGAAGCAGATTTACATTTTAAGCCACATTCAGTGGGATAGCCAGAACTATGGTGAACATTAACAACCCAGTAAGAAATAAAAAATAACAAGTTGTTCTGTTCCTTTCCTATTCCAGAGATGTACCAAAAAAAATCAGGATTTGTGAATTTCAGTTGTATAGTATCTTGTTTTTCACATGTTTTGAGACAGGTTCATTATGTTCTCTACTTAAAACTGATGTCAGCAACAATGATATGAGATTGATCTTCAAATTTTGATACAGGTAAAAAAATCCAATTAAAAATATTCTTTTTGTCAATGTCCTCAGTCCTTGAAAGTTCCACACAAAAAGAGTAAGTGTCCAATTGTTCTAACATGATTTTCTTTTAAAGAACATAGCAGAATGTTAATCAAAAATTGAGTAAGTGACCAAATTAAGAAAACATATTCCAACTTCAGAAATTCCAGGAAAATATATTGATGATATACCAATTTCCCCATAAAGCTTGCTGTGCCAGTATGAATCCAGAGGAATCCAGTATGTTAGAATAACTTTGAATTTAGAAGATAAGTACCTTGCAAAGGAGAAGGAGTACACATGTAATGACTACACGCAGAAATAGATTTACACAGCACTTGTAATACCCATATTTCACAAGTTCCAGAAAAAGGAAATAACAGAAAAACTACAAACCTAAATAACCTTAGAGAGATAAAGCTCCACTAAGCTCATCAAAGTCCACTTACGAATGTACACAGTACTGCAGTTTCAGTATCAAAGACCTAATACAATATCAAATGCATGGAAGGAAATATATTCAATTTAATATTCTATTAATAGAATATTAATACCAGAACCCAAATTACATATATCTTATGTACAAAAGTTTTAAGGCTGTAAACAATGATAAAATATACTAAACATTCAAATCTGTCACTATGCTTAAAACCAAACTACTTTCTCCAAACCCTACAAAAGTATGGCACATCCATCTTTCTTTTTAAAGACCTAATTTGTAAGGTCCAATCCAATCCATTTCCCTGAAAACAATGGCAACTAATCTAGGGACATGAATAACAACTTGTTCAAAAAGCTTACATTAACAAATGCAAGGTAGCCAACTACAGCTGTTACTAGCATTGGGCAGCTCAATTTTCCCCCTGAAACTGAATAATAAACAACTAGATCCAACAAAAAAAGATTGATAGCATTATATCCTGTCCTTTATTTCCAAAAGAGGTCTACCAAGCAATGAAAAAGCCTTCAGGAAGTCCAATTGAAGTAAAATGAACAATTATTAACATTTCAATTCCTGATTGTCAAGTGCAACTAAAACATATATACATTAATCTGGCAACAAAATGAGAAAAACATATATCAAACAAGGAGTTCAGGACTTCAGCAAAACTTATTTCTGAGCAGATACAATGGGACTCTATTAGTAAGCTTTAAAACTCCTTCTAAAAACCAATTGAATACTGTAGTTAACTACATGTCAAAAAAAACCCTCCAATCTTCTATGGACCAGTTCATATTATACAATTCCCTACAGAGGATGAACATCAGCTGAAGTGGTTTATGTTTTTGCAGTTAAAATATACTCTGCATTTTATTCTTGTGTAATCCATGTGTGAATTTGAGCGAGCAAGCATTGATTCCTGTTAAAAACAGGCACATTCATTCCTATCCATTCAATGGCTGCTGAAGTAGTGCCTGGTTGACTCTTTCCCAGGAAGATAGTTGCAAAAGATTTATTCCTCCTAGAGAATGCAGAGTATAGAACTCTGGAATATGAGGCATTACTTCCGTGATTGTAATCCTGGTAGAAAAATACATCGTAAAAAAGACCAGGTGGGGAGAAAAAGCACGTCTTCGCTAGCAATTATCAATACCCATTTCCTTTCCAAAGATACGTTGACTAAGATGAGATCAGAAATACCCATCGAGATGGAAATCAATCGGTAGAACAAGCTTGCGACTCCGGAGCTTCTTCATCTTGGTACAGCGTTTATATACAAATTCAGTTTCTAGTTATCATCCAACTCACTCCTCGGGAAAACGTTCGGGATGATCCAATATTCTCAGGAAACCAGCGAAAGAAAATACAAGAACTACGAGACTTTCCGTAGCGTGTTCAATCCTGAAACGACCTTCCGACACAGAACCAGAGCGACTTTTTTCCAAGCACGCCAGACAAGTTTTTCTTCCATCCCCGTCGTTAACGGAGAAAGAATTCGCTTTCGGAGAATTGTTTAAACGCCTCAATATGTTATCAAAACACTGAACAGCAAACGCCTCCGACATCACCGTCCTCGCAGCAGGAGCTGCCCGGGCCTTTGTCACCCACCCCCCTTCCTTTATCCATACCACTTGCCGACCTCGGTCGGCCTCTCAACTCAAGAGCACGGAGAAAATACGGGATACAAAGTGAAGCTTAGACGCTACCCTCGAAGCCAGCAATCCCACAAACACATACGCACACCCGTAACAATGACCCCCTTCGCGTTTCATTTCTACTAACCAGGCCCCTGGGAGTCGAAAGAGGCCTTGAAAGCGCCTCAGCTCCGTTAATTTCCCGCGGGAAAGAAGAGCAAAACCCCGCGCTTGCTTTAACAGGTCATGAGGCAAAACGCCGCAGCCTCTCCCCTCTGCTCTCGGGCGCGCCAACCTCTCCGGGCGTCCGTCAGGAAACCGGCTGCGGGCGTCTTGCCCTCTCCAAAAATACGGTGCGCCCCCCGCTTCGACCTCCCGAAGCGAGAAAAGACCGATCCGCAATCTACAAAATGGCAGCCGCGCTTCCGCTCCAGCTCCCCGCGTCCCACCTCAGCAAAGCCATTGAGCGCGACTTTCTGTGCGCAGGCTCGGAGGGATACTTTAAACGCATGCGCCATGTCCCGGAAGTTCAAAGTTTGGTCAGAAATTCGATTTGCCTAGTCCAGGGGTAAGGCAACCTTGGCTCTTTTATGACTCGTGGACTTCAACTCCCAGAATTCCTGAGCCAGCTATGCTGGCTCAGGAATTCTGGGAGTTGAAGTCCACGAGTCATAAAAGAGCCACGGTTGCCTACCCCTGGCCACTAGTCGTTTTCGATGGCAATTTTTTTACCTGCAAAAAACCGAAAGTTTTGTAAAGGGAATAGAAAGGTAGGGAGGATTGAAAGATTGCAACTTTTGTTAGCAATCCGGTGGCATGTAGAATAGCGTTTTGCACGGGACTCGAAAATTTAGCATAATATACAGATTAACTCCATTTGGCCTCCTAGGGTTTTCTTAAATACAACTAAGTTTTTTTTTTAAAAAAAATGAGCTATTTCTACAAGTAATGTGTAACAATGTGTATAATGCCATCATCATGAAAACCAAAGAGCTTTGATTTCAAATAGGTTTATGATTTCATGTGATTGATTTTTATCTCCGTTTTAATGCAGTGCTCTTCTCTGTGTTTGAATGTGAAAAAAATAATTTTGTTGATATTTTTGAGGTTAGATTTGAATAGTATTGTGATATAGATCAGAGGTCCCCAACCTTTTGGGCACCAAGGACCCGTTCCATGGAGAAAGGTTTTTCTACTGAATGGAGAGAGTGTAGTTTTGTGTACTGCCTGCATCCCACAGATGGGACTTTGCTTGTTTGTGCGGACCGGTTGCTGGCAAGCCGCAGCCCAGTACTGGTCCAGAGACTGGGGGTTGGGGACCCCTGATATAGATTGATAATGGTGGTGGTGATGTTATCCATTCGTATCTGATTCTTGACAATTCTGTGGGCCAGGTTTCTCCATGGAAGATGTGTTCCAATGGATGTGTTCCAATCACCATTAAAAAAGACAAAACTTTTCCAATCTTCTGTACATACAAATGTCTAACATCCAAAGTGATGCAGCAATCAATCATGCTGTTTCAAAACCTACAGTACAAATAGTCCTTGACTTATGTTAACAGTTCGGAACATAATTGCTAAACAATGTGCTTCCTAAGCAAGTCACACCCCATTTTTCTAACCTTTTCTGACCAGGTTGTTATGCAAATCACTGAAATGGTTAAGTGAATCATGCTGTCATTAAACAACCCAGCTTTCTCCATTTACTTTACTTATCAAAAGCTGACTGAGAAGGTTAGAAATGGCAATCATGTGACCGTGGGATGCTGCAACCATGATAAATACATACCAGTTGCCAAATGCCCCAGATGTGACTATGGCAAGGATGCAACAATTGAAAATGCAAAGAACAGTCATAAATCATTTTTTCAATGCCAGTGTAACTTCAAACGATTATGAAATGAATAGGGTGTGCGAGACAATATTCCAGGGGATGCGAAAACTTGGGTTTAGAAGTTTCAAAATTATAGTGTATATGCATAATTCATTATTTCAAACTGTTGTAAGGGGTGCGAGAATATATCAGAAGAGTTCTATTGGTGCGGGGTATAGAAAAGGTTGGGAGCTGCTGCTGTATAGGAATAGGAAATTCAATGCATCTGGAGGTTTCAGTATCCAGGTGGGCAGTTATGTTCTCCAGCTGGTTATAAAATAATTTTATATTTAAATTTATTTATAATATTACAATAAGCACTTTTATAATTTTTAAAATACATTTTTTTAAAAATATGTGTTGCTTCAACAAATCGATTTTGATTTTGCCGGTTGTAGTAGCCTAAGAAATCGATTCAAAATCATTACCTGCAAAATGTGTTACTGCAAAACACTGCAAAGTACATAAGTAAGTACATAATCCCTTACATAGAAGTATTTAAAATTACTGGAAATTGCTCAGAAATTATTACACGAAAAAAGCTGTGAAAATGAAAACTAAATTTAATAAAATTTTGTAACCATCCATTTAATCATATAATGATGTCCTAATACTTACCATCATCTGTATAAGTGATGTTGACAATGTTTTTTTCTATTTGAGATCTCATAGGTAATAAAGCAAACATTATATGCACCATACTCTCAATTAGTGTTTTTTAAATGCAATATTTTGTTTTAATTCAACAAAAATAACATGGGGGGAAGAAGTGCAGATTATGATTTAATTTTCATGGACTGCTATTCACTCATCAAATGACTGAAATGTAATCTTCAATTGCAAGGATTCCATTTAAAATTGAACCTCATCCATCTTTCGTTGAATGAGCCGCAGGACCTCTCTACTTTGCGGGATATAGAGATGGAGAAAGTGATCCGGTATACTCTTGAGGTTTTTTTAACCCTCTTGGCGTTCCGTAGTTCGAGTTTCAAACCCGCCTTTCCAACCAGGGAACTCTCGATGGGGGGGGCGGGGTCGAGGCTTGAGTAGCCATGGCGACGCTGCGGCGATGGCTTGCCGCGGCGCTGGTGATGCTCCCCTTGAGCTCGGGCCGCGGCTTTTTCCTCCCCTTGCACGACCCACAGAGCTGCGCTGGGACTCAGTACTTCGATATCGCCAGCTTGGACTGCCGGAGTTGTGGGGAGTTCCAGAAGCAAAACGCTCAGGGTGAGACTACCTAAGGTTCAACCGGATGGAAGATGGAGCTATTTAAAAGGTTCATTCAGACGTTGCGCTGAATTCAGTAAACCTTCTTGAACATAGTGCATGTAGTGCACTGAATTCAGTGGACCTTCTTGAACATAGTGCATGTAGAATTGCATGTTCATTTATTTCCCCCCGAAAAGCAGATACTTAATAGTTGTGCTTGATTATTTACCATCTTCTGGTCATTATGTAACTAATGGTCAGATCCGGAAGAATAGCTGCTGCTCGTCATTGGATCGCCTCCAGGGAAAAGAATACATATAACCACAGGGATAAATTAAGAAAGATGGTGAAATTGCTTTAAAGTGTGTTTATTAAGAAGCAAATTATTCCTTAAATGGACAAATCCCCGCATAATATGAACAGCAAGAATACTAAATGCTGATATTATTGGGGAAATGCCAACTATTATGCCATTCTAGTACATAGAGAACAATGAGAAGTAAGTGAAAGTTTCATTATCTAGGTAGAACCATCTTGGCTCACTTTCTCTCTGGATGGTGGCCAGGCATCCTTATTTAGGTCTGGAGATTGCAGATTGGTGGGTGGAAACATTACATGTATATATTTACATTCACACATTCTTACATTTAAGCCCTGTCTTCCATTAATCTTGAGCATTATAGTTGAAAGAGAAAGTAAACTAACTTCTCCCAACTGCTATAAACTGTAGGTTCTTTCCATGGAAAATAAAGAAGGCATCAAGGGTATAAGAGAAGAAACTTAATCCTCTTTCCATCTATTGAGTCATCTCTCTATAAATGGATTCCCACTAGTAGAGAAGGACAATGGAGACCCACTAAAGGCACCTTGCTAAGAACATTTCAAAATCTGTCAGATTTTTTGGGATCTCAAGATTGCCTCTTTTTTCAGGTTTGACTCTAGTATTGGAACCTTGCTAGAGAATACCTACCGTCAAACCAAAATTCAAGAAAATTCTACCAGGAAACATGAAGATTACTTTAGAAAAATGATTCCAATTTATTTGTTTATATAGTCATCCACCTCAACAAACATAAAATATTTAAAACCTTAAAAACTTTTAAAGGCAACATATGTAGAGAAATTTAAGAGATCTCTTTCAGTCATATCCTTATGAAATATTTTAATTTGAAGTAGATAATACAAGAGATTGTGTATTTTTCAGGTACATCATGTGATTGTCTTCCAGGATTCAAGAAAGTTTTTGATAAAGGTGGAACATCTATTATATGTGAAAAATGTCCAGAAACTATGGTAAAATCAACCTAAAATATTTCTATTAGAAAAAGTAGGTAGATTAACTTTGTTTTTTTCTACACTATAAGCTTTAAAGTGAGTTTTAAATACTTTTAATCTTTCATTTAGAGTGGAGTTACTCAAGATGGATGGGACTGCATTACTTGTCCCAGTGGCTTAACTACAGAAGGAAAATGTATATGCGCTAATAATGAGATTTTAGGTAAGAATTTTATAACATTATTTTATGTTTGTTTATTTTTCCAGGCAAATCTATGTAGAAAGTTGTATGTGAGATATACTTTAACATTTTAGTTCAGTGAACGGATGAAAAATTGTAAAGTTTTATTTATTCCTGGAACAAAATGGATATAATTATGTATTTCAATTTGTGTTTTAAAAAATAAAACAATTCATATGTGTTTTTTCAGATCCACTATTCCAAATAATAACTGGATGTAAATTTTATGGCTATTTTCTTACTTCGCTAAAATGAAAATCTCATTTAGAAATCACTGATAGTTTTACAGCAAAGCAAACCTGCTGTGTTATATAAGCTGTCAATGTCTTTGATTTAGTAGTTTTCAGGATCTTCTTCTGACCTCTTTTATTTTCCCAAATTGAAAATAAAATATTTTCTCTGAAAATATGTCCTTCTTCTGAATTTACACTTTTGTTGCAAGTTAGATTATGATGAAAGTTGCAACATAGAATAGTGTTGAGAGACTTACAACATAGCTTTTGTTGTTACATAATTAAATATAAAGTTTCCTTTTAAAAACATGTTAGCTGATTTTTCCCCTTAAAATAACTGGTAGTAATAAATGATCAAGCACTTCCATATTTACAAAAAGTTATTTTTTCATTATTCAGTGTAATTTCTGGAAAGATCATGACCAGGATTTCCAAATTGGGAGTCATGTATTAAGCAATGTCAACTGAATTTTCTGGATTTGCTCTTTTTAAATATACATTTTAAATATTCATGCATTACCCATTATATTTAAGTACACTGTGGTATCTATACTAAGATTATTACTAATAGTCTTGTAATTTTTTTAAGTGGAAAGAAACATTAATGGTTCACTACTGAAAGCGGCATTATGTGTTCAGTGTGATGGAAAGGAACAGTCGTTTTCAATTGCGAATGCATTAAATAACATGTAAGTATATTATTTATATAAGATGTATATTGGATTAGGAAACAACATTTGCCTTTCTTATTTATTCTCATTAAATTTGCACAATTGAAAAAACTAATTGATGTTTGCCAAATGTAAAGATTTCAAAGTGTTTCCGCTTTTAAAAATGTATTGGGCTGATTCAAGAATAACACTTTTACCTTCCCTCTCCCCTTTCATTCAATTGTGTCCTCCTTTGAAGGCAATTCTCATTATTTTGCTAAAAGGGAGAAAAGTCAGTGAAAACTTGTTCTATTTTCAGGCTGACTTTTCAACACTGATTTAACTCTAGTGCAATACGCAGCTTTACCATGATACCATGACACTGAGAGATATTGTATCCATTCATGTTGCTTATTAACCTAAGAACCATTGTATCCTTTATTTAAGGTTATTTAGTGTTAAACTCTATGTACATTCTTCACATTTCATTGTCTTTTGTAGGTGCAAAAGATGTGAACCAACGTTCATCAGCGTTAACAAATCCTGTAGCTGTTCTGAGCCAAATATTTTAGTAAGTGTAACAAATAGCAGATGATAAAAACAGCTGCTTTCAGTGTTATTTGGGCACCAAGGAGGGGTATAAATTTAATAAGTAATCATAGTTCATTGTACTGAATATGGGGAAGCTTGTTCACATAAGTTGCCTGCATCTACTTTTCACCGGTTCTCCTAAAATCATGTGGAGGAACCATTGTATCTTTCAGGTCCAGACCATTTGTAGTGCAGCAACCCTACTGCAGCCTCCTGCTACTTCGTATGACACTCCCAATTTGTTGGAGTTTTTACAGGACATACCTGGGACTGCGGTAGAAGGGATAGGAGTTAGGGTTTTGCAAGTCTAAATCTGAATTAGACTGCTGTACTAAATCTAGATATCAGTGGAATGTTCACTAAAATGAGACATACATGTCCTCCCAAATTCTTTCCTCAGCTTTGCATGGGAGATAGGAAAGGACACTCAAATAAATGGTGAATTACTGAAATTCAAGTGGCTTGTTTTCTGAACTGCATCTATTGTTGGATCTTCAGTGTAAAAGAAACTTTCTTATTTTCTATAGGTTAAGACCTCTACCTTTAAAATAGATAAATGTTCATGACAAGATTTATTGATTTTCAATTTCAGACAGGAAGTTTATGTTTTACAAGCACTGGAAATTTCCCTCCAAAGGGAATTACAACTGTTCGATTTGGAAAGCTAGTAAGTTATAGTCACATTCTTATATGATTTACAAAAGCATTGCACTCAGACGTAAAACAACTGTGGACTTTAGGCTCCTAAAACTACATAAATACATCATTTTTACCCATAGCATATTAACATAAAAGCTAAGTTTAATATGCAGTAGAACCATAGACACAAGAGTCAAAAGAAGCTACTTGAACATGTAATCCAATTTAGTGCAGAAATCTGTGTGAAAACATCAGTGTCATATAACTTTCCAGCCTCCATTTGATGCATCTAGTGAATGAAAATACACCATTAGATTTGATTTTACTAATGAATTTTCTTACCATTAAGTAAGAAACCTGATACTGTAAGATTTCCTCTAACGTTCATTCGGAAGCTGTCTTCCTATAAATCTGTATTCAAAGTCTTGACAGCCTTTCAAGTATTTGAGAAGTGCTATTAAATTTAATTTTGGTTACTATCAAGTCAAGTGTTGCTGATCCTTTGAAGGAAAAAGTCATTAGAGTGCAGTCTTTCCTATACTTGGGATTGACTTAAGAGCAGATGTTTGTAGAATTATACTAAGATATCTTTAACATGCATGCAAATTCATTAGAGAAGTCAACGATGCTAGGAATGGTTAGTGGAACAAGAAGAAGGGGCAAGCAAAGAACATGCTAGCTTGATAACATCAAGGCTGATATAAAGATTAATATTCAACAGTTGAAAGAAGCTGTGCTTGACAGGGCAGCAGTGAGAGCACTTGCCTATAAAGTCACTAAAAATTGGGTATGACTGAATGGTTAAAACAACAACAAACCTGTAACAATTTGAACCATTCCATTTCTAGGGCATCACATTGAGATCGGAATGGTTTTATAAAAATCTGCAAGCATCAGCAGCTGCTTGCTGGGTATGTATTAATTTTCTTTTAGAACAAAATTATTGATAAACATTTCTAATCCATGTAATTTATACAGCTCTGAAGTTATAGTAGCAGTTGGGACCAACATTTCCATTGCTGATCAATGCAGTCATAAAGTGTAATGTCACATCCCAGCATCTCTGTGGTCATGTGATCACAGTCTGAGCTCTTGGTAACAGGCTCACACTTAGGACCAGATAAAGGGCTCTGTGGTCATATGGTAGCCATTTGCAACCTTCCATGACAACTTCCCCAGAAAGTCAGTGGGGAAGCCAGCACAAACGGGCACAAGTTGCTGAGCTAAGTCATCTTCACAAATGCACCCTGTCTCAGGGCTTTTAGCTCACATTGCCTTGGCCACTCACACAGCCTGTGTACCCTCCATGCCTGCTGTGCACCGCTGTGTACTCCCCCCAAATCTTGTCGGACCTCTCTCATGCACCCTCTCCAAATCTCATCACACCTCCCTTGCACCCACATGCACCCCATTCTACCCTACCCTCTTACCTCTTACCTACCTACTAACTTGCTTACAAGCCACCTAGGACTTGCAGCTTCTTGCTAGCTTCCCCACTGATTTGGTTGTGATAAGCCAGCAGAAAGATGCCTTGCCTCAGAACCATTGGATTCAGTTAATGATGGCAACTGGAATGATTTAGGGCAATGATGGCGAACCTATGGCACGCGTGGGCACGCGCGCCATGCTCCAGAGATGGCAACCGTCCCTCTTCAACCAGCCGCCCGCTAACTCTCCGAGGTCCCATGTGGCTGGATGCATCCCAGCACAGCTGGTTCCCCCCCCCCCGTCCCATCCCTCCTGGTCTTGCATGCTCTCCTTTTCCCACTGCATCGCCTCCTCAGCTTTCGGCAGGCCGTCCAGCTCAAAGGCAGCTTCTCTGAACTGCTGGTGGTGGGCTGCGGAGGCCCAGAGTGCACCAGTTGAGGGGCCGGCAGGCTGTGGCTGCTGACGGACACTGTCGGCCCCCATGCGGTCCTGGCCTCTGTGTGCGGGGGCCAATGGTGTCAGGCAGCAGCTTCCACGGCCTCTGCCTCACCTTGCCCTGCAACAATGGCACCCCCGACCCGGCCTGCCTTGCCTCGCCTCACCCTGCAGGACAAGCGTCCTGCCCACTGCCCCACCTGCCAGAGACCCTTGGATCTCCCCCAACCCTGCCCGGCCCCCACAGGCGTTCCTCCCTACGAGCAACATCGAGGTGACCACGCCCACCTTGGCCACACCCACCCAGTCTGCCATGACCACCACAGCCACGCCCACCCAGTGGGCCATGCCCACTTGGCACCCGGCGATAAATAAGTGGGTTTTGGGTTGCAGTTTGGGCACTCGGTCTCTAAAAGGTTCGCCATTACTGATTTAGGGATTGCCATCACTAAACAACGCAGTCACGCTTTAGGGCCACATTGCTTAGCGATAGAAATTCTATTATTGATTGCATTGTAAGTCAAGGACTAACTGTATGGAGTATAATGTTAGAAAACAACCCATGTATTTTCTTTTGTTCAGAGGAGGGGGGGAACATTTTTTTTTCTTTTTTAATTTTTTTTGTTCTTTTATATAATTTTGCACCCTGTTCATAATGGATGGCTTATTTTCTTTCAGCTATATTCCAATCTTACATCTTGCCAAGCCTTGGGAAATATGTGTGTTATGAACATGAATAGTTTGAGCTCTGCCACCCCGGATGCATGTGGTTTGTTTCAGTTTGTGTTCGCAAATACGGTTGGACTTGGTACTGTTCATTCAATATCATTTTGGTATGTTGTCTTTGTCAGTCATTCCTTTGAATTATACGCTATATGCTTTTGCCATAGGTAGGCTGCAGTGAACACTATATAATTGTTTGCAGGAGACAGTCTCTTCCATGGCTATTCTATGGTGACCAACCAGGCTTAGCATCCCAGGTTCTTGATGGAACGGAGTTTCCTACCAGCTTCACTTTTAAAGAAAAAGACGAGGTAGGTTCCCTGCAGTAAAAACTCTCTTTTTTCCTCAATCTAGACTTGTCCCTGATGTGATTTTGTAGTGATTAATTTACCCAGGTGACTATTTTAATGTATTAGTTCATTTCTTGAGGATAGGCTGCTTTTGAATATGTATCTTAAAAATAGAATATGAAAATCTATGTTACAGTTATATTGGGAGTTTTTCATATAATTTGAAATGACCAAACTGTTTTTATTTTCAGGTTTCCATTATTTGAAGGGGATGGGAAATTAGCACTGTGCTGGATCAAAACAGCTTATTTATTAGGATTTAATTTTATATAAACTAATTTCATTTTCTTCACAGACATATGTAAGCTTTTCTGTTGGGGTTTGACTTTTTTTCTTGAAAACAAAAACATTTTAGGCAGGAGAGCGTTTGCAGGCATATTTATGGTAGGCAGACATTAATTTTTAATATGTATAATGCATATAATCATGCATTTAATTAAGATCTATCTCATAGCTTCAGGTCTACATTGGTACATTGTAACACTTCTTTGTATTAAAAATTATGGTCATTATTCTTTTTCATATTTTTAGAATAAGGAAATAACTTTTACCTCTCCAAGATAATGTTTTCATATGGTGGGCTACACAGTAAGTGGAGTGGTATAGGGATTTACATTTAGTACTTAATTCTTATGATAGTTTTTCTTATACAGTTGTACATTTGCAACATGAAATATTAATATTAATCTGAATTTCTTTTTGATCTTGCATAAAAGATATGCCTAAGATGCAAGAATCTAGATCTTGAAAGCACCTATTTTTTTTTACAGGATGTACAATTAAATTTTATTGCAGCTTCATACGATGCAATGGGAAATTTTCTGAAATGGCAACATTTAGAAGACGGTCTTTTACAGGTAAGGAAAGAGCACACATCGCCTTGTATTAAATTGGGTTAGGAATACAGGATCAGATTTAGTCAAAACTGTCTATTGAAATCTAGTAGAACAAATTTATCAGAAAAGGTTTTGAATAAATTTAAACAGGGCTAGATGTAGTGTTTCTTCCTTTCCCATCACCACCACTGCATACTTTGCAGGAACTCAAGAAGATATGCCAGTCCTTCAAAGCAGATACGGGGGTATGCAGAAGGTGGGATGAGGAAGAATCTATTTGAATCACAGAAGCAGTTCCATGGAGAAAATGATATCATTGGTGCATTTCTAATTATGAATCCACATGCTTGCATTTTGAGTCCCATCAACATAGTTTCAAACTATAAAGTGTGGTGGCAAAACATTCTATAGCCTTACCATCTAAAATCAATTCTAGGAAAACGTACAGGTAGTCCTCAACCTATGACTACAATTAGGACCAGAACTTCTGTCACTCATCATTAAGTTGCATCTGATTTTAAGATCGTTTTGCTGTGGTCATTAAGCCAAGCACATGGTGGTTAACTAAATTTGGCTTTCCCCATTGACCTTGCTTGTCAGAAGGCCCCTGAGAAGGCCGCAAATGGCCATCATGTGACCCCAGGGTGCCGAAACCATCAGAAATACATACCTGTTGCCAAGCCTTGAATTTTGATCATGTGACTATAGGAAATGCTGTGGCGTTAAGGGCTGTGGGAACCAGTCAAAAGTCACTTTTTCAGCACTGTCATAACTTTAAACAGTTATTAAACAAATGGTTTTAAGTTGAGGATTACCTGTAATGGTATGTGGAAATGACCTTGGGAGACCAAGAGGAAGAGCTGCAGAGTGGGCAACCATCATGTTAAAGATATCTCAGAAGGAGGAGGGCATAGAAAGCAATACAGACGGGACCCTCTCTAGTTTTCCAGAGAGTAAAAAGGAGAAGAGGAGAGAAATTCCTTAAAACTGTTAATGTCATCTTAGAAAAAAGATAGTGTTGATATCCCTGGTACAGTTTAAATTTATGATGAGCCCCACAAAAGATATTTATGGCCCAAATACACATTTCTGACAGCCACACGCATGCAATCATGTAACTGCATTTTGGGCATTTGGCAACTGGTCTACATTTAAGGTTTACTTGTTTGCTCTATACTTCAGAGCAAACAATCAGTTCACTTTGCAACTCTATGTCTGTGTAACAGCTGTTGGAAAAGAAGTTCATAAAATCGGGGGCAGTCACATGATGATCCCCTCGGTGCCTGTCATGACTTTTCACCAGGCTCACTTACAGTCATAAGTCAAAGGCTACCTGTAGCACTTTATGTCAATTAAAAATCCGAAGTGACAAGACTGCATTTTGTCTTCATGTAAACATAACTCCTCTATCTTCTTTTTTTTTTAAAGGAATGAGTGTAACATTTATTTAAAAATCTGAGAATATTGTAATGAAGAATGCTAATTTTATTTTATTTTAAAAAACAGCTTTGTCCAGACACATTAATGAGACTCAATGCTGCTTATAGGTTTGGAACAACTTACCAACAAAAGGTGAGCATAGTTGTTTTTTTTTAAGATTCATAATATCTACATTATTTAATGCTAGAGAAGAAAGTGAATATCCAATTATTGTGCTTTTTCTAGTGTAAAGCTCCATGCTCTCATATGGAGTGACGGAAATAAGATTATTCTGGGTTGTCACAGTATGAACACAGTTGAAAATAGTTTGGTATTTATACGGTATTTGGAGATCACGTAATTTTAACTAAGAAGTGGTAATGTACTGCATATTTTGCAGTTCAGAATTTGGTGTTATTGTTGATTTTTAAGCCATGCCTGAACTCCAAATATAGAAAATAAAAGGGCTTTTTAGAATCAGCAGGTCATGAAAAATCAGTACTACTTGAAAGTGCACACAAAAATACCATCAACAATTCATTCAGTGTTAAATTTGAGGGTTGTCCTATTCATTTTTTTT
>NW_015386343.1:0-2528 GCF_001527695.2 Protobothrops mucrosquamatus
GTCCTCGTGATGGCAGTCTCAAACGGGGCAAGATGGATTGAGGAAGGATGGTGAGTTCTCAGGTCTTTAAGTCCCATAAACGGGGGAAAATAAGCCGCCATCACCTCGGGCCACCGGATCGCCATAGCCCCGGGTCGGACCGTCGAGCCGTCACCGCGCTGGGCCACCAGGCCGCTGCCGCGCCAGACCGGTGGGTTACATTCAGATGCTTGACAACTGATTCATATTTATGACATTCACAGTGTCCCAGGGTCATGTGAAGTGACCAAAACTTGCTGCAACCACCCAGCAGACGGGGGGAATAAAAACCAAACACCTCCCACCCACCCCCGCTGCCAATCCTCAACAGAAATGCTCAGAACAATGAAAACCTCGGACAGGAGGAAGAGTGCTGCCGGGTGGGCAGGCAGGTGTCTTGCTCGGCTGTGGCTTGGGGGGCACTTTTTTCAGTGCCATTGTAACTTCGAACAGTCACTAAGCGAACTGTTGTAAGTTGAGGACTACCTGTACTTTATCACTTTTTTGGGGGGGTCATCAGGTTTTTGACACCTTGCTAGGCGACTGGTGGTACTCGGATATTGCCATATCCTAAAAGTGGTACAATGGGTGAAAAGATTGAAAAGCCCTGCTGTAAAGCACCATAAATGTTTTCAAAGAAACAAAGAGAGTTAAGTTAAAAATGTAACATATTCAAAGAACAGAGCTCTTGATTTCTTTCAAGCCTATGCTGTTTAATCAAGAGGTTTTAAAATTAAGTACTTCCTTAATTTTAAGGAACTTCCTAGTTCAAAACCCAACCTGAAGAGGTAATCACGAGGAGGAATGTTGACATGAAACTCACCAATCTCCCTAGGAATTTCTGCAATAGAATTTCGAGATAGATCTAGGACCATGAGATTTTGAAAGCGACCAACGTACTGAGGGATTTTGATCAAATTAATTCTGTGAAGCTGCCACTCCTGCAGGTAATTTAGTTTCAGCAAGCAAGATGGTAGAGTCTAAATTTGAATGAGAGAAAACAAAAAAGGGGTGGGAGTCTCTAAGCACACCAGATCAATAACTCTACAGGCAGTCCTCAGTTTGTGATCACAACTGGGGCCAGAATTTCTGTTGCTAGGTGAGGTGATTATTAAATGAATTGCACCCAATTTTACAACCATTTTGCCACGGTTATTAAGTGAATCATATGGTTGTTGGACATATCTGGTTTCCCTCATTGCCCATGTTTGTTGGAAGCGGGCTGGGAAGGTTGCAAATAGTGGTCATATGACCCGGGACACTGCAGCCATTGCAAATACATGCTAGCTGCTAAGTGCCTGAAGTTTGATCACATGAACCTGGGGAATGCTGTGACAGCCTTACGTGTGAGGACCAATTGAAAATTACTTTTTTCAGTGCCTTTGGAAATTCAAACAATTGATAAAAGAATGTACGTTAAGGACTACTTAATATTGAAAGGTTACAATAATCAGTTTTAGGAACTAAAGCAGACATGTCAAACTTGTGACGTCACGTGATGTCGCGCAACGTATCAAAGCTTTTTGCCATTGCTGGCAATGGAGTGGGCATGGTTTCCTGATGACACATCCGGCCCACGGGCCAGCAGTTTGACACCCCTGAACTAAAGAAACTGACACAAAGTATAGTGTACTTAACCTGGGCTACAAAAATACGGATAGCCTCTTACAAAGAAAACTTGAGGCAACACTGCCATACATTGATTATCTGGTTGTATGCAACTCAGGCTTTTTAAAAAACAGATATTTAAGAAACACAACTAAGCAAAAAGAGAGATAAAAAATAAAGGAACAGTAAAGAGACACATACCTTAATTCGGAATTTTCAAAATAATACTGGATTAGCATTGCATATAAGGATGATCATGTATAAATTCAACACTTTAAAACCATTGTCAAAATCAAATCCTTAATCGATACAGCTAGGTCTTGATTAATGCAGTTAATGAATCCCACAAAATGACCACCTTATTTGAATTTGCACTATTTGAGCTGATGTTTCTATGGAAAATAGGGTAATTGGTTCCACTTTGACAGAAATAGGCAATGAAATATTTCTAACATAAATTATATGTGTTAGTAATTTTTACAGTAAAGAATAGAAAGAATATATCTACAATTTAAACTTATTAACAACATCATAGAGGCTGTAGAAATATTATCTAAAAACAAATTTTTTTGAATATCATTCCTAAAGGTAATCTTACACTGATGAAAACATGTCTCAATCTCCTTGTAGATGTTTGCAAACAACAAAAAGGTAATGCAACTTTGCCCTTTTTAAAATTTCCCGTGCATGTTTTATAATAATGCGCACTGTAGATTTAGCCATTCCAACAGCTTGTCCTATTTTAGTGTTGCTATGACATTGATAAGGTTCAACTACATCAAATTTTTCCTCTAACAAGCCTCTTCTTTTTTTTGAACTTGTTCTGTTTTCTTTTGACATATTTCTTTCTTCCATTTTACATATACAAAGATGAGCAACATCTGTGCATATACTACCCTTAA
>NW_015386343.1:2628-8734 GCF_001527695.2 Protobothrops mucrosquamatus
ACTTGAAACTGAAAACAAATACCTTGCATATGCAAAAATGTAAACGGACTATTAGAGAAGAACTAATTAGGAGTCTAGACGTCTATCCATTAGACAAATATTCACTTCGTATTATAGAAAAACATAGTAATTTAAGCATCTTAGAACTAGTTCACTTTAGTACCCAGAAATCTATTTAATGTTGATGTTGATACTTGATGTTGATATTTCAAAAGGGAAACGAATGCATGTAAATGCTAATTGTTTAAAAAAAATGTTATAAACCTTTAATTACAACGTGCTATCCAGGAAAGTAGGCAGAAGTTTTAGAAGGTGCTGCAGGCTTGCATGGAATCTGCACTTTTTTTGGTGCAGAGGACTTCATGTATCCTGCAATGATAAGAATTGATCTTGAAATATCTTTTAAGTTTTCAGAAATTTTGAGAAAATTCTTTGATTTTAATTACATATAAGTATATATTTATATATGTATACACATTTACCTGTGTTTTGAGTTGTGTTTTGATTGAGCCCTCTTAAAGGTATGCTATCTTCCCTTTTCTTTAAATACTTTGTTTCCAATCCCACATTTTCACCACTAAGTCAAAGGGAAATAGAACTGTTGTAAGCAGTCATTTTTAAAAGAGTTTTCTAAGTTTCCATGAAAATTTGCAAGAATTTCAAATGCAATTGCAGATCTCCTATGAATTACTTTATTTAAGACAGCAAGTTCATGAATGCTGACCTCAAAATCATATCCTGGGGACAGAAATTCCTATATTCAAGGCTTAATTCCTTAAGTTTAATGTGGTTATATTAATTCCTTAAGAGCTTGTCTCTGGAAACCTGGTTTTTCTGCTACTATCAAACAGACCATCTCATCTTGTAAGGCCTCTATCATACTTAAATATCATCATCTTTTTGAAACATCATACAAAGAAGGTGGAGAGTGGCATATGACTGATCACAGCACTGATATACAGTGCACTGACAAACTTTAAGAGATCCAGTCAGACAGATGAAGAATCTTAGGTATATTTTATAATTGTTCCTATGGCATCTTTGTTATAAGAAGCCATGTTCCATGAAGTGATGGCATTCTGCTTAGACTCTGGGAAAATGAAAAAATGATCTAGCCCCTGGAACAATTCACGTATTTGCTTTTAGATGTTTCTTCACTGACCTAATTTTTCCCCAAAAAAAGTATTACTGTGGGCAATAACCTGAATCACTATTAAAATTCATCAGGATATATTCTGTTTGCCTGAAGACATACTAATATTTCCTTGCACACTCCCCAAGCTATTCTTCAAAAGAAAAAAAAAGAACATTAGGGTTTTTTTCTGTACTATGGGGGGAATAATATGTCAATTTAATGTTAATTTTCTTTCAGATATATATATATATAACTTCATAGTTCATTCCTTATTAGAGGAATAACTTAAATACTTAAAGGCTATGTCTAGAGGGGGGATGGTGGAAAGAAGAAAAAATGTTAAAGCAATGCCTCTTTCCAAAAGGTAATGAGAAAACCTGTTTTTGCACTCAAGTCAGGTCAAGGGCCTCACCTCTGGAATTGAAAATGTTCATCCTTTTAGAAGCAGATTAACTATTCTACCTGTTCATCAATCACCATCTATCCTTTCTACATCAATAGCAACAGTTTACTCAGGTGGCAATTACATTCATAAGTAAGCCTTTACTAGAAGTCATTATTTTCATATGACTTCAGAGTGAATATATAGGTCAGGGGTAGGCAACCTTGGCTCTTTTATGACTCGTGGACTTCAACTCCCAGAATTCCTGAGCCAGCTCAGGAATTCCTGGCTGGCTCAGGAATTCTGGGAGTTGAAGTCCACGAGTCATAAAAGAGCCAAGGTTGCCTCACCCCGATATAGGTAAATACATTGCTCTCGTTAGAACATGACAGAATATGGCTTACATTAATTGTATTTCATTTCCTATTAGACCTCCCACACTGAATTCTCTGGTGCTCCCACACCATCTTAGTACTGAGAAAAGAGAAATTCTGATATAGTGCCATTGGCAGAAATAATGGTTTTCTTCCATTTAGAAAACTGACTACCTCTAGAAGTGACACTGTTGCTTTTACTCTACACGTTCCTTCAGCCCTTTGGCCTCTACCCCAGATAGTTCTGCTTCCTCCCAATTGCCAAGTTTGCCTTCCTATTCAACTCCAAATGGCCTTTCCACCTTCTCTTTAAATGCTCCCAGTTTTCTCCTCAGGTCCACTCTCAACTGCTTACTTTTCTTTGTTTGCTGAATGACCTATCAGCCCAGAAATCCCTGGCTGGGCATCTGAACATCTGTTTGTTTCTGAGAGCTGGACATTGAAGTGAACCTGCTGGAAAAATAATTTTTTTCAGTATTATATTTTTTGCCATTTTGTGTATCAAAGTCTTAGTCATACAATATTACATGTAAGAAAAAATATACATATTATTACAGAAATGTTTAATGATTGAATACTATAAATTGTCAAAACATTTATTTAAAGCAGAATTAGCTTTCTCGAAGAGCACTAATAATAAATTGTCTGACATCATCACTGACAACTGATTTACAGTAAATTACAGCAATAATACTATCCATATGGTTCACTCGTGGAACCTGTTTGTCTTTTGCATGACAATGATATTAGCTGTTAGAAAAATGAATGGTTTTCTCTTAGCATCTATGTACTTGCACAATTATTTTGCTAATAGTGTTTTAAGCAGTTGGAATAAATACAGATGACCCCACTCTGCCTTTTTCTAAAGCCTTAAACTCTTGGCTTTTTTTTCCAGGCACTTGGATTCTTTGGTAGAATTTCTTTTATCTGTTCTATTATATTTTATTGTTGACTTTTGTGGATTTTTTATCTGTATGCTGGCCTGAATTATTTTGAGAGGTTGGCGATATAAATAATCTAAAAAAAATACAAAAGTATAAGTTGCAGCTTTATGAGTTAACTGTTTGCATATTAACTAGATTATTCTGGCCATTCAGGTCCATACTTAAGGAACCGGATGACAAACTCTGAATTACATATGGAGCCTTTAGGATTTTTTTTTCCATTACTCATCCCTAATTGTTATGCTTTCCCCCACAGATGATAGACACCCAGAGTAGCAGAAGAAGAGAAGAAGGATTTTGTTTTGGGCAAAAATCAATAAAATGAAAATGACATGACTTGATACAATGTAATGAAACCTTGTTAAAAAATAAACATCTTAAATTCCTTGCCTTTGTTCCCGGTATCTGTTGGTTGGCATTTTTGACAGCAGCTGCTTCTGGGAAGCTTTGGAAAGCTAGCAAAGGGGAGATGGGATAGCTCAGTCCGGAGTTTAAAGACGTAATCCTATTATCAGCCTGTAAAAAAACCCCAAAACAAATTAGCTCATACCTGTTGTCTTTGTTTAAAGCAAGCATAGTCAAAGTTCATACATACTACACTTCATCTATTGCAGTTCATATTTTGCCTAGGTCTAAATTTAATTTGCTTGAAGCTAAGATCCTCTGCTTCTGTCAATACTTGGCTTGAATCCCAGGCTGAAGTATTTGCTCTCCTCTCTGACCCTACCTAGAAGTTTACCATCTACTGACAGGATGGTAAAGGAAGCAAATGGGGGGAAATATGCTAATCTCAAGCCTCATATTTTTACCAGGACAAAGGAAAATAGCTCAATTCCAACTAAGCCCCGCAACCCATCCATTTCTGAAGAATTTGTGCAAATTGTGCACTCCCATTGAATTTTCTCTTGTTACTTAGAAATTAAACTATGAAAGACAGCAACGTGGTCAGTATCAAAGATGAATACACAAGAATTTTACTATTACCATACTATGAGGAGAGCTGCCAGTTCTTGAAACAGTGTTGCTAGAAGTAGACGTCCCTAGCATTTCTTGCTTCCTTGTCAGCTGAATTTCGTTCAATTGTTTATTCAGCCATGTGATGACTGCAGAGAAAAAAAGCACTTCACTTTTCATCCCAAATATTTTTAATTTTAAAACAAAATCAAAATTAAATTCTGAATGCGGCTGGACAGATTACGCTTTCAAAGTTAAACCAGTGCATTTATATTAAGAACGGAGTTATAGAGGTTCAGTCCCAAACACAAATTTATAGAATTGCAATCTTAGTTTGAATACGATTAGGAACTGATAAATCCTATGTGACAAGCTGGAACTTCTATGTATCATTGTAAGTTATTCATTACAAGGGGAACAAAATAAATGCACAGGTTTGCATTAATACAGACAAAACAAATGAATATTTATAAGGAGGGAAAATAAGACTGGCATTCCTCTGAATCATTCTTCAATATCCCTCAGAAATTCTTCAAATATTTAAAAAAGAACTATTCATCTTTTATCTTAAATCCAACATTCACAATTATTGCCTAAACAAATAGATAACAGAGAAAATGCCTACCCCTGGCCTAGCCCAAACTAAGACTATATCTTCTAATAAATTCTATATACTAAAATATACACTGCTGAAAGTATTAGACAGTAGTTAATGCAAGAAAGTCACATACCATTTTCATTTGTTTTGAGAAGTTGTTTGCTTTCTTCCAGTTTTTGTACTGTAGCCTCTAACTGTTCCTGCAATTTGCATATCTGAAATGTTTTCATATTATTACTTATCTGAAATATTTTTTTATCCCCAGTAGCAAAACAATATTTCAAAATTAACGTCAGAAGACATTTTTCCTAAATAATCATCGCCGTATAAGTTGTTTTTGAAATCTAAATAAATAAATGTATATAAATCTATGGGCATTTTTATTTTAAAGACCATAAAACAAAAATACTTCAGAATATGTCAAAGCAACTGGTAGCATCTAATTAACATTATTTGATCCTAAAAAAAAACGGAAAACAAGGTTCGAGTGTGGTTAATGCCTGGATGGGATACCACTAGGAAAATCCAGGACAGTAAATAAGATTGGGAAATAGGAAAATAATTCCTTAATAATAGTAAATCATTTTGCTAAGAAACCATTTTTTCTCAAGAAACTTACAAGGACGTAAGGTGACCAAGAAATGAGTTAAAACTGAGGAAATCTTTGCTTCATTCCAGAGAAGAGTGGGTTTATGGGGGAAAAAGAAAATATTATTTCTGACAAAAGGAAATCTTAGTATTTGTTTAAGCATTTACTATTTAGAAACAAGACTCTCGAGTTACCTCTTGTTCTTTTTCTCGAAGAGAACTTTCCAGTTCCTGTAAATCCTTTTGTTCTTTCTGTAGTTTTTCTTCCTTTTCAGCCAAGAGCTTTTCTTGCTGAACTGTTACTGTGTTTTTCAATTTCAGTTTACTCATTAGCGTTTTTACATCTCCTTGCAATTTCTTTATTATCTCATTGGCCTGGAAACAATATCACAGAATACTAAATGATGATCAGATGAAATCAAACCATAATCATAAAAAAAGGAATGCTATCTTTAAACAAACCTTAAGGAACTCAGTTGATAGAGCTTTCAGTGAGGTTTCCATTTTTCCTATCTGGAGTTGTTTCTTTTCTGCATTTTCTTCCAGGTTTGCCTTTGAAAGAGTACCGGTATATAATGTTAGGAAGATTATGTTAACAAATAAGAGTGAAAACCTGCATGGATTGGTTTCTAAATATACAAGGAGCTGGTTAGTTCTGCGAATCCTATAAGGTGGTCTGTAAAACCAGCAGCACTTTGAAACTTTAATGTGTTATTAAATATCTGTAAAAATGTTTAATAATGCATGATACAGCAATATGTTCTACAATCTATAATTTGGGGGTGGGGGAAGAAGGCAATGTATGCAATGTGTTTCTAAACACAGCCAAGTTCTAATGAGCCATATTACTAGTTTGGCAAAGAAGCTTCAGATTGTCAAAAATTGTGTTCTATTGTTACACTAAAATAGGCTAACTTTCAAAAACAAAAAATAAAAAAACCAGACAACGATGCCACAAAGGCTCTACTTTTCACATAATATAAACCTTATAGGTAAATACACAGAGATGCTCTATACTCCAAAGCTGAAATCAAAAAGATGTCTCCTTAAATTAGCTATGTTTTTTCCCTTGGTTTGCAAGGTAGCCATACAACCCCAGGAAAATAAGTTTGAGTTAAGGAGGCAGAGTAT
>NW_015386343.1:8785-12695 GCF_001527695.2 Protobothrops mucrosquamatus
CGTACACTTAAGCCAAACACGTAACATAACATTTTAGATCATAATGAACTTTAATGACTACGTTTGTTATAATGGTACTATGGGGGAAAATGCTAGGAACCTTTTGCTCTTGTGTTGCTTCTAATACTTCTTTTGTCCTAGCAACAAGCTGGTCCTTATCTTTGATCTCTTGTTCCAAAACAGCAACTCGCATCTGCAGTTGATTAACTTGCTTCTCTTTTTCATGGCATTCAGCATCTAAGGTAGTATTCTCCCGACGTAAGGATAGAACTTCTTGCTTCATTCTCTGGCATTCCTTATCGATTGGGAAAATAAAGCATTCTAAAGTATTTTAAAGATTTAAGCTTGATTCAAAAAGTAAGTATACACTGCAACAATTGTTTAGATCATATAACTGCATTACATTCACCTATTATAATGTGGAATATTTTCTGTATTTTTAATTGCTTATAAAGTATACAGCTAGAAATTGTTAAGTCATGAAAATCAGATCTTTAAATGGACAAATTGGCAAATGTTACATACATCTTCTGCACTTGATAATTTTGCTTTAAGTTCCCTGACTGTGGAATCGCCTTTGTATCTCCTTTCCATTAAGTCTTTGTTAGCAAGTTCCAGCTCCTTCAGCCTGTTCTGCAGTTGCTGGACAGTTTTCTGATGCAAGTTTTCCAAGTCTCTTTTCTGTTGCTCATTCTGTTGCTGATAATGTGCTTGTGCCTATGGAAAATAGAAAGTGTTTTAGTAATTCTTAATTTTAAAAGGAATCATTTGTTTTATACACTGTATTATTTATATACCTGCAGAGTTTTTTCCTTCTCATTTGATAATTCCTGAGTGTGTTTGCTGTTCAATGATGCTATCTTGGAGGCCCATTCGCTTTTTAAATTATCTAGTTCTCTGCTCTTTTCTGACAAGGCCTAAGAGAAAAAAGCATAGTCACTAGGGTTTCATATAATCCTAGAATTTAACTCTAACAAAGTTTTATTAAAGGACCACAGTCATAATGTCTTATTTGTCTATTTAAAACATATAGCAATATAAATATTGTTCTGCATACCTTCACAATCCTATACTAATCTAAATTGTTTTCTTTAAAAAAAAAGGTTTTGTAGCATATTAAAACATGAATTTCCTCCAATGAGTTAGGCTTTCACCCACTTAAGCTTATGTTACAATTAATTTGTTATTCTTCAAAATATAATAACATTTTGTTAATTTTGCTATTATTTGCTATTCTGATAAAAAAAAATATTTCTATACAGAGGTTCAGCAATATATGTTCCATTAGCTTTATAGTTAGAAACTCTTGATAAAACAGCTGAAATAGCTAAATATATTTATATTGGTTTTCTCTAAATTGGGGCATACTGAAGCTTTGCTCTTACCTGCTGTGTATAATTCAGCTGTCTTGTAAGGTCCTCCTCTGTTCTGCTAAGTTTTTGTTCTAGCAATAACTTTGCTTCCTATAAACAATTGAAAGTTTCTCATCAATATATTTTCAGTCTACAAAGTGATTAATTGTAATATATTCTCCTGGACATTGGAGGGTTTTTTATCAGTCGACATGCATAGGCTTGTACTGTAAGATTGCCTTATTTAGCACATCATTTGCAAGCATATTTATACTACAGGAGTTACACAGGCTGTTTGGTTCTTTTTAAAAATATTTTTAGAATATTCATTCAAAACTAGATGAAATTTCAATTTAGACTTCAGTAACAAATGACTTTGGATTTAATGGATAAAATTTTCCTAACACTGTCTTTGTTATCTTTGATTTAATGGACAGTCAAAAATAAGACATCCCTTACCTCTCAAATGGTCTGTTAAACTAAGATGTCATTGTATTACTATCAATCTGGGCGTCGAGGGAGGAGTCCCTCTTGTAGACATCTGCCCGCCGGGTTTTCAGGCATTCCATCAGCCGAGGACCCGGGGTAGGGGCGGGGGGGTAGCGGTCATTATAAGGGAGAGCCTTCATCCTAGGGAGACCACTGTGCCTCAGATAGACGGTGTGGAGTCCCTCCTTGTGAAGTGGGGGCAAGGGGTTCAAGTGGNACTTGAAACTGAAAACAAATACCTTGCATATGCAAAAATGTAAACGGACTATTAGAGAAGAACTAATTAGGAGTCTAGACGTCTATCCATTAGACAAATATTCACTTCGTATTATAGAAAAACATAGTAATTTAAGCATCTTAGAACTAGTTCACTTTAGTACCCAGAAATCTATTTAATGTTGATGTTGATACTTGATTACTTTAATGTTGATATTTCAAAAGGGAAACGAATGCATGTAAATGCTAATTGTTTAAAAAAAAATGTTATAAACCTTTAATTACAACGTGCTATCCAGGAAAGTAGGCAGAAGTTTTAGAAGGTGCTGCAGGCTTGCATGGAATCTGCACTTTTTTTGGTGCAGAGGACTTCATGTATCCTGCAATGATAAGAATTGATCTTGAAATATCTTTTAAGTTTTCAGAAATTTTGAGAAAATTCTTTGATTTTAATTACATATAAGTATATATTTATATATGTATACACATTTACCTGTGTTTTGAGTTGTGTTTTGATTGAGCCCTCTTAAAGGTATGCTATCTTCCCTTTTCTTTAAATACTTTGTTTCCAATCCCACATTTTCACCACTAAGTCAAAAGGAAATAGAACTGTTGTAAGCAGTCATTTTTTAAAGAGTTTTCTAAGTTTCCATGAAAATTTGCAAGAATTTCAAATGCAATTGCAGATCTCCTATGAATTACTTTATTTAAGACAGCAAGTTCATGAATGCTGGCCTCAAAATCATATCCTGGGGACAGAAATTCCTATATTCAAGGCTTAATTCCTTAAGTTTAATGTGGTTATATTAATTCCTTAGGAGTTTGTCTCTGGAAACCTGGTTTTTCTGCTACTATCAAACAGACCATCTCATCTTGTAAGGCCTCTATCATACTTAAATATCATCATCTTTTTGAAACATCATACAAAGAAGGTGGAGAGTGGCATATGACTGATCACAGCACTGATATACAGTGCACTGTCAAACTTTAAGAGATCCAGTCAGTCAGACAGATGAAGAATCTTAGGTATATTTTATAATTGTTCCTATGGCATCTTTGTTATAAGAAGCCATGTTCCATGAAGTGATGGCATTCTGCTTAGACTCTGGGAAAATGAAAAAATGATCTAGCCCCTGGAACAATTCAGATATTTGCTTTTAGATGTTTCTTCACTGACCTAATTTCCCACCAAAAACTATTACTGTGGGTAATAACCTGAATCACTATTAAAATTCATCACAATATATTCTGTTTGCCTGAAGATATACTAACATTTCCCTGCACACTCCCCAAGCTATTCTTAAAAAGAAAAAAAAAGAACATTAGGGTTTTTTTCTGTACTATGGGGGGAATAATATGTCAATTTAATGTTAATTTTCTTTCATATATATATATATATATATATGTTTTCTGAGGTTTTCGCGGGTGTTTGTATGTAGGTCTTTGCTCATTTGGGTTCTCTCCCGCGTAAAATTGGAAGTATCCTGGCGACGTTTCGACGAAGTCACATTCGTCATCTTCAGGCTGGTGTCTTCAGCTTCCTGCTTCTGGGAGTAGTGTGTGTGATCGCAGCTGTTTCTTCCTTTTAACTGCCAGTGGGGTTTGAGCTGATTGGGTGGGAGCTTGGCTGTGTTCTGATTGGGTGGAGGTGTGCTCTGATTGGTTAAGGAGCTTGGCTGTGCTCTGATTGGATGGGGGAGTGTTCTGTTTGGGTGGGGGCTTTGTTGTGCTCAGGTTAGTCTGAGTTGCAGGGGGATTTGAGATGGTGAGCTTCATTGCTGTAGTTTGGCTTCGTGTTCGTGGTCGTGCCACATCTTTATGGTGGGTGTCAGTTTGCTTCATGTATGGATTGG
>NW_015386343.1:14443-19866 GCF_001527695.2 Protobothrops mucrosquamatus
CGGAGAGAGCTCCGAGAGGCAGGTTGCTAACTGGGAAGGAAGAGGGGAGGGAGCTGCAACCCCTACGCATTGTGTTTGCAATGGTGATTACACCGGAATAAAGGGGGGAGAAAGAGAAAAGGGAACAGACGGCTGTACCAACAAAAAGGAGACAAAAAGGGGGGGAGATGTTGGAAAGCGAGTTGGTGCGACGCATACTAGGCTATGGGCAAAGAAACATGGGGCGACGTTGGAAAAGACCCAAGGGGAAAGGTACGAAGATGGTATGGAAAGGAAAACGGAAGAACCCGAGTGTGCGAAAGGAGACTCCTCATTGATGCCTAACCTTAAAAAAGCAAAGCCTCCTAACGTTAGTCGTGTGAATGAGAGGCATGGGAGGGAGGAAACTGTTACCAGGGAACCGGCGTTAGGAATGTGCCTAGTCATGACCGGCCCAACAACGAGGTCAAGAAGCCGTGCGCACACGCTAGTCAAGCTATAAAAGCAACTCCCATGGACTGACATTTTGAGCCCTGAGGACGTCAGCAGGTGGCTGACGAAAGCTAGGCGTTTTAATTGGTTTTATTAGTAGTTGTAGTAATTTTAACAGTAAACCAGTTCATTCCTTATTAGAGGAATAACTTAAATACTTAAAAGCTATGTCTAGAGGGGGGATGGTGGAAAGAAGAACAAATGTTAAGGCAATGCCTCTTTTGCACTCAAGTCAGGTCAAGGGCCTTACCTCTGGAATTGAAAATGTGCATCCTTTTAGAAGCAGATTAACTATTCTACCTGTTCATCAATCACCATCTATCCTTTCTACATCAATAGCAACAGTTTACTCAGTGGCAATTACATTCATAAGTAAGCCTTTACTAGAAGTCATTATTTTCATATGACTTCAGAGTGAATATATAGGTCAGGGGTAGGCAACCATGGCTCTTTTATGACTCGTGGACTTCAACTCCCAGAATTCCTGAGCCAGCATGGCTGGCTCAGGAATTCTGGGACTTGAAGTCCACGAGTCATAAAAGAGCCATGGTTGCCTACCCCCTGATATAGGTAAAATACATTGCTCTCGTTAGAACATGACAGAATATGGCTTACATTAATTGTATTTCATTTCCTATTAGACCTCCCACACTGAATTCTCTGGTGCATTTAATCTTTGCCTTGGTGGCTCCCACACCATCTTAGTATTGAGAAAAGAGAAATTCTGATGTAGTGCCATTGGAAGAAATAATGGTTTTCTTCCATTTAGAAAACTGACTATGACACTGTTGCTTTCACTCTACACGTTCCTTCAACCCTTTGGCCTCTACTCCAGATAGTTCTGCTTCCTCCCAATTGCCAAGTTTGCCTTCCTATTCAACTCCAAATGGCCTTTCCACCTTCTCTTTAAATGCTCCCAGTTTTCTCCTCAGGTCCACTCTCAACTGCTTACTTTTCTTTGTTTGCTGAATGACTTATCAGCCCAGAAATCCCTGGCTGGGCTTCTGAACATCTGTTTGTTTCTGAGAGCTGGACATTGAAGTGAACCTGCTGGAAAAAGAATTTTTTTCAGTATTATATTTTTTGCCATTTTGTGTATCAAAGTCTTAGTCATACAATATTACATATAAGAAAAATTATACATATTATTACAGAAATGTTTAATGATTGAATAGCATAAATTGTCAATACATTTATTTAAAGCAGAATTAGCTTTCTCGAAGAGCACTAATAATAAATTGTCTGACATCATCACTGACATCTGATTTACAGTAAATTACAGCAATAATACTATCTATATGGTTCACTCGTGGAACCTGTTTGTCTTTTGCATGACAATATTAGCTGTTAGAAAAATGAATGGTTTTCTCTTAGTACTTGCACAATCATTTTGCCAATAGTGTTTTACGCAGTTGGAATAATATTCTACATTAAATACAGATGACCCCACTCTGCCTTTTTCTAAAGCTTTAAACTCTTGGCTTTTTTTTCGGGCACTTGGATTCTTTGGTAGAATTTCTTTTATCTGTTCTATTATATTGTATTGTTGACTTTTGTGGATTTTTTATCTGTATGCTGGCCTGAATTATTTTGAGAGGTTGGTGATATAAATAATCTAAAAAAATACAAAAGTATAAGTTGCAGCTTTATGAGTTAACTGCATGCATATTGACTGGGGGATTATTCTGGCCATTCAGGTCCATACTTAAGGAACCGGATGACAAACTCTGAGTGACATATGGAGCCTTTAGGATTTTTTTCCCCCATTACTCATCCCTAATTGTTATGCTTTTCCCCACAGATGGTAGACACCCAGAGTAGCAGAAGAAGAGAAGAAGGATTTTGTTTTGGGCAAAAATCAATAAAATGGAAATGACATAACTTGATACAATGTAATGGAATCTTATTAAAAAATAAACATCTTAAATTCCTTGCCTTTGTTCCCGATATCTGTTGGTTGGCATTTTTGACAGCAGCTGCTTCTGGGAAGCTTTGGAAAGCTAGCAAGGGGGAGATGGGATAGCTCAGTCCGGAGTTTAAAGTCGTAATCCTATTATCAGCCTGTAAAAAAACCCCAAAACAAATTAGCTCATACCTGTTGTCTTTGTTTAAAGCAAACATAGTCAAAGTTCATACTTACTACACTTCATCTATTGCAGTTCATATTTTGCCTAGGTCTAAATTTAATTTGCTTGAAGCTAAGATACTTCTGTCAATACTTGGCTTGAATCTCAGGCTGAAGCATTTGCTCTCCTCTCTGACCCTATCTAGAAGTTTACCATCTATTGACAGGATGGTAAAGGAAGCAAATGTGGGGAAATATGCTAATCTCAACCCTCATATTTTTACCAGGACAAAGGAAAATAGCTCAATTCCAACTAAGCCCCACGACCCATCCATTTCTGAAGAATTTGTGCGAAGTGTGCACTCCCATTGAATTTTCTCTTCTTACTTAGAAATTAAACCATGAAAGACAGCAACGTGGTCAGTATCAAAGATGAATACACGAGAATTTTACTATTACCATACTATGAGGAGAGCTGCCAGTTCTTGAAACAGTGTTGCTAGAAGTAGATGTCCCTAGCATTTCTTGCTTCCTTGTCAGCTGAATTTCATTCAATTGTTTATTCAGCCATGTGATGACTGCAGAGAAAAAAAGCACTTCACTTTTCATCCCAAATATTTTTAATTTTAAAACAAAATCAAAATTAAATTCTGAATGCGGCTGGACAGATTACGCTTTCAAAGTTAAACCAGTGCATTTATATTAAGAACGGAGTTATAGAGGTTCACTCCCAAACACAAATTTATAGAATTGCAATCTTAGTTTGAATACGATTAGGAACTGATAAATCCTATGTGACAAGCTGGAACTTCTATGTATCATTGTAAGTTATTCATTACAAGGGGAACAAAATAAATGCACAGGTTGCATTAATACAGGCAAAACAAATGAATATTTATAAGGAGGGAAAATAAGACTGGCATTCCTCAGAATCATTCTTCAATATCCCTCAGAAATTCTTCAAATATTTAAAAAAGAACTATTCATCTTTTATCTTAAATCCAACATTCACAATTATTGCCTAAACAAATAGATAACAGAGAAAATGCCTAGCGGCAGGGGTAGGCAACCTTGGCTCTTTTATGACTCGTGGACCAACTCCCAGAATTCCTGAGCCAGCATGGCTGGCTCAGGAATTCTGGGAGATGAAGTCCACGAGTCATAAAAGAGCCAAGGTTGCCTACCGGTTGCCTACCCCTGGCCTAGCCCAAACTAAGGCTATATCTTCTAATAAATTGTATATACTAAAATATACATTGTTGAAAGTATTAGACAGTAGTTAATGCAAGAAAGTCACATACCATTTTCATTTGTTTTGAGAAGTTGTTTGCTTTCTTCCAGTTTTTGTACTGTAGCCTCTAACTGTTCCTGCAATTTGCATATCTGAAATGTTTTCATATTATTAGTTATCTGAAATATTTTTTATCCCCAGTAGCAAAACAATATTTCAAAATTTAACGTCAGAAGACGTTTTTCCTAAATAATCATCGCCATATAAGTTGTTTTTGAAATCTAAATAAATAAATGTATATAAATCTATGGGCATTTTTACTTTAAAGACCATAAAACAAAAATACTTCAGAATACATCAAAGCAACTGGTAGCATCTAATTAACATTATCTGATCCTAAAAAACGGAAAACAAGGTTCGAGTGTGGTTAATGCCTGGATGGGATACCACTAGGAAAATCCAGGACAGTAAATAAGATTGGGAAATAGGAAAATAATTCCTTAATAATAGTAAATCATTTTGCTAAGAAACCATTTTTTCTCAAGAAACTTACAAGGACGTAAGGTGACCAAGAAATGAGTTAAAACTGAGGAAATCTTTGCTTCATTCCAGAGAAGAGTGGGTTTATGGGGAAAAAAGAAAATATTATTTCTGACGAAAGGAAATCTTAGTATTTGTTTAAGCATTTACTATTTAGAAACAAGACTCTCGAGTTACCTCTTGTTCTTTTTCTCGAAGAGAACTTTCCAGTTCCTGTAAATCCTTTTGTTCTTTCTGTAGTTTTTCTTCCTTTTCAGCCAAGAGCTTTTCTTGCTGAACTGTTACTGTGTTTTTCAATTTCAGCTTACTCATTAGCGTTTTTACATCTCCTTGCAATTTCTTTATTATCTCATTGGCCTGGAAACAATATCACAGAATACTAAATGATGATCAGATGAAAGCAAACCATAATCATAAAAAAAGGAATGCTAACTTTAAACAAACCTTAAGGAACTCAGTTGACAGAGCTTTCAGTGAGGTTTCCATTTTTCCTATCTGGAGTTGTTTCTTTTCTGCATTTTCTTCCAGATTTGCCTTTGAAAGAGTATATAATGTTGGGAAGATTATGTTAACAAATAAGATTGAAAACCTGCATGGATTGGTTTCTAAATATACAAGGAGCTGGTTAGTTCTGCAAATCCTATAAGGTGGTCTGTAAAACCAGCAGCACTTTGAAACTTTAATGTGTTATTAAATATCTGTAAAAATGTTTAATAATGCATGATACAGCAATATGTTCTACAATCTATAATTTGGGGGTGGGGGAAGAAGGCAATGTATGCAATGTGTTTCTAAACACAGCCAAGTTCTAATGAGCCATATTACTAGTTTGGCAAAGAAGCTTCAGATTGTCAAAAATTGTGTTCTATTGTTACACTAAAATAGGCTAACTTTCACAATTTTAAAAACAAAAAATAAAAAAAACCAGACAACGATGCCACAAAGGCTCTACTTTTCACATAATATAAACCTTATAGGTAAATACACAGAGATGCTCTATACTCCAAAGCTGAAATCAAAAAGATGTCTCCTTAAATTAGCTATGTTTTTTCCCTTGGTTTGCAAGGTAGCCATACAACCCCAGGAAAATAAGTTTGAGTTAAGGAGGCAGAGTAT
>NW_015386343.1:21542-31323 GCF_001527695.2 Protobothrops mucrosquamatus
AATCAATTTTAAATATACAAAGAAATTTAAAGCTAGGATATTAGTGAGCCTTAATTCGGTAGCATGTCCCATTTAACTTCATCTTTTACTTCTCTTAATGACCAAAAATAATTATTAATGCCAAAAAAGGCAACACCTACCTATGTATATATATATATATGTGTGTGTGTAACTGAAACTATCATTGTACCTTAGAAGATTTGAGGCAGGATGCCAAAAATTTCTTGATTTCAGCATCATTTCCTGGTAAGAATTTTAGTGATAAATGGGTAAGATGTTTAAATGGATTTGTCTCAACCACATTTAGAAATGAGGGTGTATGATCTAAACTAGATCCTGAAGAAACCAGCTGTAGCAAAAACCTAAAAAGAGAAAATATCACATATAACAAAATACTTCTCAGAGTTTGATATGTGATTACAGCTAATTATTAACTTGTTTTTATTGTACATTAGTACAGAAGCAATACTTGCCTCCTCAAAAAAGACAAAGCTGCTTGTAATCCCTAAGGAAGAATGGGAAACCTTTGCTCATGAACATTTTTAAATCAATCGCTTTCAGTGCACTGATAAAACTCAACACCATGGTTGTTTGTGATTTTTAGAATACAACTGCTGTCCCCAGGCCTCTACTTCAACCCCAGTGCCACCAGTTTCACCACTACCAATGAGTGCCACCTCAATCCCCATGCCATGACCAGCTATCCCAGCACACCACAAAGCCCCAGCTGCTGCCATCCCAACATCACAGGGTGAAGCCGCCACATGGCATCAACCTCCAGCTGTCATTGCCTCAGAATATTTTGGCTGCCCTGCATAGTGGCATTCCTCGTAGGCAGTGGCACCTGGGCTGAGATAGAGGCCCAGGACCTTTGGCAAATTCACCCTGCCTCTGTTGCCCCAGGCCTCTACTTCAGTCCTAGAGCAGTTAGCAAAGCTCCTGCCACCAAGGAATACTGCCTCAACTCCATACCATGGCCAGCCAACCCAACACTGTGGTGCAAAGCCTCAGCCACCCCAGCTCTTCAGCATGAAGTCCCAGTAGTAGCCATCTCCTCCACCTTGTGCTCTGCTATCCTCAGCTGGCCTTTATTGTCTTCTTCCTCCTACTGACAAGGTGTGCCCAGCCTGGGCCTTCATGAAGCAGCTACAGCCTTCGGAATGCCTCGCAAGGCCTTAGAAAGGAGGCATGCAGCTTCAGAAAGAAGGCCACATGCAGCCAGCAGCTGCCTTCTGAAGAACCAAGGCCAGGTGCAATTTATTAGCAGTGGGGAGGAAGAAGATGGCAAAAGTCAGCTGTGGATGGCAGGGCAGTGGAGCACAGGGCAGAGTGCAGGACAAAAAAAGTGCGGGNGGGGGGGGGGGGGGGGGGGGGGGGGGAGGACTTGAAACAAATCCTGCAATAGTAAATGCCAAGGGCCTGAATTCTCACCATGTAACCACAAGAGGCTGTAATAGTTGTAGCTTTGAGGACCAGGCGTAAATATCATTTGTTCAACACAATCATAACTTTGAACAGTTGCCGAACAAATTGTTAAGTGAGGACTACCTGTAAGATGGAGATACTACTATTGCTTGTGCTTTTTGCCTGAATAGCCAGCCCCTAAAAAAATAACACATAAGGGCAGCTCTAAGCCATCAAAAGATTCTAGAAACAAACAAATGCAAATGATCCTATTGTCTCTCCTTTTTTAAATTTGAGTTTTATTTTCTTGAACTTGATAATCTAAATCAGGGGTCCTCAACCTTGGCAACTTTAAGACTTGTAGACTTCAACTCCCAGAATTTTTAATTTGAGTTTTATTTTCTTGAACTTGATAATCTAAATCAGGGGTCCTCAACCTTGGCAACTTTAAGACTTGTGGACTTCAACTCCCAGATTCTGGGAGTTGAAGTCCACAAGTCTTAAAGTTGCCACGGTTGAGAACCCCTGAATTCTAAATGATTGATTTACAAATATTATTTATATTCTTTGATTTGAGGATGATATAAAGTACTGTTTATGTATTACTAACCTTGGGATTTCTTTATCTTGTTCTTGGATACAGTGCTGAAGAAGATCTATAAATCTCTGAGGAAAAGCAGAAAAATCTACCAGAAGACTTTGCTGGAGTTTTAAACTACATAGAAAAAAAGAAAAAATTAAATACACCTACCAATGTAATGTGTGTAAGAGCAGCTAATCTTCAAGACATTTCTTTCAAAAGCTAAGAATTCTAAAGTGTTTGGCCCTGAAAAAAATTACAAAACAATTTTCTTATAACCTTTTGGAATGCTACCACAATTTACCTGTCATTTCAATTAATCACTTATTACTGAAGTAATACTCATTTCCCTTTCTAGCATTATTTATTTTTTAGCCCAGTAGTTTTTATCTAATTCCTAGAACATGATCCTGAAATAAGAGTGCCTTTCTCCTCAAAATGTTGAAAGTCTAAATCAATATTTGTCAATGAAACTTGGCAATTTTTAAGATGCATGGGGTTCAATTCACAGAATTTGCCAGGCAGTGTGTTGGGAAAATTCTGGGAATTAAAATGCACATGTTTTAAATTTAAATGCACAAGTTTGAAAAATACTGGCCTAAATAGATCCACATAGATCCGTAGCCTAAGGCTAGCATTCATAATTCATGCAAAAAGAGAACAAAACTAAACATACCAAACAACAGTGATAATATTTCCATGTAAGTACTGAGTTATATACTTTACATAATCCTAACATTATAGAGATTAATTTGGGGGTTTTTTGTAGCAAGACTATTGTACCAATATCCTTTATTATTAATGCTGGATAGTGTACCTAAAATGTAAATGTATAAAAAATCAGAACATTCATGAAAACCTACCTCTGAAAATCTTCCTCAGAAATAACAAGATTATACAGGAAAAGGGGATCTGAATCTTCAGTTAGCCGAATAACTAAATCCTGAAGGAAGAGAATGTTAATGTCAAAAATTAAGACATATATTTCTCTAGAATAATTACTTCAATAGTACCAAATCATATGACTCATAAAATGCTGAAAGCTTCTATGCAACATACAAATCCTCTGAGCATCACAAAACAATAGCAAAAGTATGAAGTCTTAGCGCAATCCTCATTTCTAAATATTTCAAAAGAGAAGTCTGACTGCAGAACCTATCCAAATCAGTCTTTAAAGTGAAGGTAAAGTAATGGAAGCCCTCCTATCTGATCCATCAATTTCTTTTCCATGGCCCAGCTGATATTTTCTTGGTCTTTTCCATTCCACAGGATCCTTGTTTCCAGAGTTCAAAGCTGAAAACAGGCTTACCAATACTGCAACTTTGATCCTTAAGTCAGCAAATAACCTACAATGTTTACAAGTTCCAATTGTATGCATTTTTAATTGAATTGCTTTAATAAAATTTATGGTAGGGTGCAGGTGTAGAATGAGGTTTAGGAGCTTTTGATCCAGATTCCACTCTTTTACCAACCATTTAAAAAGCTACCACTAGTGTGTTATTGTGAAAGGTGAGTGAAATGAGGCATGGTATAGGACTGACAGGGCAATCAAAAACATTGATGATCTTCAGGGTGCTATTTGAAAGAGAAGAATGGCTCCACAAGATTCTGGCAAAGAGCAGTGCAGGAAATATAAATGCCAAGAAACAATATGACATTAGCATCCTTGAAGAGGACTAGCATTAGGGAGATGGTTAAATGGCATTAGTTTCAATAAAGGCTCATCTATTCCGTGCGGCCGGCCTGGCGTAGTTTGATTATGTTTTAGTAGGGGTTTTGTATGGGGTATTTTTAGAGCAGGCCTGTTATTTAATTTGATTTTAGACAGAAATTTGTGTATATTTATCGTGGTTTTTATTATCGCCTGTTCACCGCCCTGAGTCCCGTAAGGGAGATAGGGCGGTATATAAATTCAATAAATAATAATAATAATAATTAGTAGCCTTGAAAATCACACCAGTGGTAAGGCCCTGGAGAAGCCTAGCTGCAACATCAGTCCAACAATCAGATTCACCTCAGTAAGACTGGAAGGTCCTGCAGCACAGCTATAGCTAGTTTCAATAAAGGAGAATATTTGTAGCTCGGGGCTGAAATGAGGGGTCCTTCTGTGTTCTCTGAGCTTAATTGTTTTGTTGCATCTGATGATATTACTTAGTTTGGGTAAGGAAACATATGCAAGAAAACAACCAAGATCAGTGTAGCTAGTTTGCCAGTGAAAGATCCAGTAAGGGTCAAAAACATTAGTGCTCTAGGGAGAATTAGCCCAGAAAGAGATTTTTTTTTTTTTTAATGTGTGCCTTTGAATCAGTGTTGACTTTTGGCAACTGCCTGGACAAACCTGAAGTTTTCTTGGCAAGATTCCAGAAGTAGTTTGCCAGAAACACAGATATAGATATAGCAGAACAAATAAGATTTTCAAACGGAAATAAAACATAGATGTAATTATAAGAAATAAGGCATAGATACGGAAACAAAGGAATAAGGTATCTAGAAATCTAAGATATCTAAGCATAATGATAAAAATAAGTACAACGCAACACTTCCACTTCCTCTAATAAAGGGAAATAAATTTCACCTCTACTTTGTGTTCTGCACCATTCCTCAAAAGAACCTATTGTTGTGGGACTGCTATCAACAAATACTACTTTTTCCAATCAGCTAAAGAACCTATAGAGAAAATTTAAGTGGTAGTTAACATAAATTATTTGAAGAATCCTCACTTATTATGCTGCTTATCACTTTTTCTATTGTACATTTACCCCATTTATGCCTCGTCTATTTTCTAAGAGTTCATGGATGAATAAATGGGGATCTAAAAACTAGCATTTGAGGTAGGTTAAACTGGCCTATATTAACCAGTGAATCCTTGGTGGAGTGGAAACTTAAACCCATATCTCTCATGAAAGTCCAAGCCTTAGCGATTACATTCTGCTGTCAGCTTGTTATGTATCCACAATAAATCACAATGAAGTGGAAAAATTGTCACTGGAAACAGAACATTCTAGAAAAGTCTGGAACATTGCTTCCCTCAGGACCATGGGGACCTCTTCCCAGACTCAGCATTTTTAAAGTAAATCTTACAGATTAGAATGACAGAGTTTTGGCAATTGCTTCAAAGTATTTATTTCAAGCAATTTTTCCTTTAAACAAGTTATTAAAATGAGTTTAAAGAATTTCAGCATTTGAACCATGTTCCTTTTAGAACTACTTCACTCTGTCATTACTTTATGGTGGAGAGTTTCTCAATTTCTTTCTAATGATCTTTCTGTGAGCCACAAAGATTTTTTTTTTTACTAATAATAGAGAAACCTGCAGCTGGCTGCTTAAACCCTGAAATTTTATCAGCCTGTGAAACAAATTACATGAAAGCAGTCTGACGTGTTCCAAAGGGGAGGGTGTAACCCCCAAAACAGGCCTTGTTCACCCAGAGTATTGTAACTTGAACACCTTGAATTGTTTCCTAAAATAGCATGATCTAGGAGATTTCAGCAATAATAGGGGACTGGAGGCTAAAACATATGAAGAGCAGTTGCAGAAATTGGGTATGTCTAGCTTAATAAAAGGAAGGATTAGAGATGACATGATAGCAGTGCTCCAATATTTTAGTGGGCTGCCACAAAGAAGAGAGAGTCAAGCTATTCTCCAAAGCACCTGAGGGCAGGATAAGAAACAACTGATGGAAACTAATCAAGGAAAGAAGTAATCTAAAACTAAGGAGACATTTCCTGACAGTTAAGACAATTAATCAGTGGAATGACTTGCCTCCAGAAGTTGTGGGTGCTTTAACACTGGAGGTTTTTAAGAACAGATTGGATAACTATTGTCTGAAATGGTACGGGGTTTCCTGCTAGATTAAAAGACCTCCAGTTTCTTTCCAACTTTGTTATTGTTATAATATTCCAGAGTTTTCTGGAGTGATCTGTTCACAGTTCAACATACTTTGTATATTTTAAATTGATAAGAAAAGAAAAAAACAGCTTTCTCAGCAGACAATACCAAAGTACAAAACTGCTAAACAAATGGGAAGGGAATACATATGAAAAATTAATCATAATGATGTAGAGAAGGCCAAGTGAAAGGATGGGAGGGCAAACTAACATGGAAAACTGTTCGAGGGTATTGAATGAAGGGTAGAAAAGAAACTGAATGAATATGTTATTTGGAAATATATGATTTGATTAGGCTGGCCCCATTTTCGTCTCAACTTTGCCAATGTACAGTTATTATGGAATATTACTTCCAGGTTTATAAGTTCCTTGCTCTGTTCTGTAGTAATGACATATTATTATTCATAATATTTATTTTGATCAATGATCAATAAAGTCTATTGTTCATGAAGGCATATGCTTGGCCAGAGTTAGCAAATAAAATTTTAAGCAGGACCACTTATTGTGACAATTGAAAGCACAATGTATAATGAAGGAGATACAAACCTTCCTATGAATGGGATTTGTTGTTGATTGCATTTCAACACTCACTCGGACCTTTATTCGTCTGCAAAATACATGAAAGTGCATTCAATATATTGATGTAAGTAACAGCAATATATTCTTCAATTGATAAATGAAATGTTGTATTTTAATTTAAGTAAAGGTGATCCATTAAGAGAGTTTGATTGTCATAAAGTCAATCTTCCCTGCTAGTTTTCTGGAAAGTCCTTAAAATGTGACTTGTCCAACAATCTTGGGGATCCATGGGGCCCCTACAAGATGGCTGCATTGTTCAGATTGTATTCACCTGCAGTTTTGTTTTTTATATTTATATTTAATTTTTTTATTATTATTCTCACATAGTTTTATTGGTTGTTACATTGTTTTAACTGCTGTTGGTTCAACATATTTTGTATATTTTTACTGGATAAAAGATTCACCTAGAATCATGTTCAATGAGATGGATAGCTACATAATTCACTAAATAATCAGTTATTCTATATATCACTATATTAAATCACCACTCACACCAGTCATTTTTATTAATGTAGCTTAATAACTAGACATTACTTTGCATGAATAACAATATTCAGACAAATATTATGACATGAAAATAGTACCATTCATGTACAAGAAAGACAAACTTTAAAGAACCAACAGGGGGAGGAATAAACAGGGGAAGTGGGGAAATAAATTTTTCCTCAGAGAAAAAAAAATCCAAAAGCCCAATGAGAGTTGAGCATGGAGAATTGATTTCAGAATATTCCAAGCAACAATCTTACGTCTTTTACCATCGTTTGCAAGGGTATGTAGTTAGTTCTGAACAGAATATTTAAGAAGACTGCACAGCCCTATAAAATGTGAGATTACAGTTTATAGTAATAAATCCCCCCAAGTTCAAGTCTCATTTTTAATTGACATTAATTTTATGAAAAGATAGGAATTATTAATTCATGATAAATAATCAGAGCCCTTCAAAGATGAGTATATAGCATACAGCATGTGAGAACTACACTTTCCAAACTATTTTTTTGTACATCTTATGATGATTCTCTTCCTTTCTCCAGGATTTCAGGATTCTATTCTCTATCTTTCCTTTTCAACCACTAAGTGAAGTCATCTGACAGTTTGGGGTATAGCATCCTCGGATAATACCCAATTATAATATTTAGACTCCAGGGCAACCAAATAAGATTGTCAAAGTTCTGTCCCAGTGCCTGGAAGCTACATAGGTCTGGATAGAGAGGAACTGCTTCTGACTTAATCCTACGAAGATTGGGTAGCTATGGGTATTTGAACCATCCAGATCGGGGGATATTCCATCTTTGACCTTGAAAGGATAGCCCTTCCCACTTCAAGGGTGATAAACAATCTGGGATTTTTGGTAGACTTGCAGCTCCTACTTCAAGAGCAGGTGTCAGCTTCATTCAGCTGGTACTCCAGTTGCACTCTTATATCGGGGGCTATCCTTCAGTTACTCATGCCCTAGTCACCTCACAGCTTGACTACTGAAATGTTCTACAAGGGACTGCCCTCAAAGACCACCCAGAACCTTCAACTGGTCCAGAATATATCAGCATGCCTATGTAAAATCTCTGTTTGGCAAGCTGCACTAGTTGCCAGTTTGCTTCAAGGTGTGATACAAGGGGCTACCCTTGTTACCTATAAAGCCCTATGCAGTTTAAGGCCTAATTACCTCAGGGACCACCTGTCTCCCATAACATTTGCCCAGCTAATTCAATCTTGCAGGGTAGGCACACTGTGGGCTCCTTTGATTGAACAATGTCATCTCAGGACCCCAGAAGTGTGCCTTCTCTGTAGCAGCACAGACCCTCTTGATAAAATAATGTTCTCCCTGAGGGTGAGATGGCTCTGGTTCTTCATCCAGGCTTTTGGCAAGAGACATCGAGACCCTTCTTTTCATTGTGCCTATTTTTTTTTTTAAAAAAATGTATGTTTTACTATAATTTTTTTTGTTTGATTTTTGAGAGCTGCACAGTCATGGAGACTTAGGCAGCATATAACTTTAGCAAATTATTAATTGGTAATATCTGATTCCAAAGGTTATTCCCATAAGTCTATTAAAATTGGGGGAGTATCCCATTTATTATTTTGTAAAACACCACAAGGAAAGCTTGCTAAATTAAAACTACCATATCTGGGCTGCAAAAACCCAGACAACCACAGATGACAACAATAAAAACAGCTCAGGTCTAGTGGCTCTAACTAAACCAGAGGTTCTCAACCTATGGGTCGCGACCCCATTTGGGGTCGATCGACCATTTCACGGGGGTCGCCAAGCAAGGCTGTCCACCATTTTTTCCCCCTTTTCCTTACCTCCCTTGAGCTGGGCCAGCTGGTGGTCAGCCTGCTCCGTCTCTGCCGCTTGCCAGCTACGCCTCGGCCGGCGCAGGAAGCGTAACCACGCATGCGCGGCGCTCCCGGGCAGGGAAAGTCCTCGACTTACGACCGGTTGGGTAGTCCTCGACTTACGACCAGTTTAGTCCTCGACTTACGATTGGTTTAGTCCTCGACTTACAACCGGTTGGGGGTCGCGGCATTAAAAAGGTTGAGAACCACTGAACTAAACAATCCACACTAAGAGAAATCATGAGCAGGTGTTAAAGAGCCTTTCCTTTCCCCCTTTTCCTGACATCCTTCCAAAAGCTTAACAACTAACCGAGGGACAGATATTGATAGATGACAATTGACTCCAAGAGTCCCTCTGCCCAATGTCTGGCTGTCATTCAACTGTTAAAAGCACGGACGCTCCGACAAGGGAAAAATGGGGGCCAAGGTACGTTTAAAATACCTGAAAATATCTACCTGCTACATAGAGACAGTCATATATGTAGCCGTTTATTATCTATAATACATTATAAACGCAGGATTAATGACAGGCAACTAGGGTGTTAGGTTAGAAAAGCAGCAGCCACGGTATCCAGCAACTTCACAGTTGAAGAGAACAATGTGTACATTGCCAGAATCGCCTCGTTCAGCCTGTTGAATCAAGCAAAAAACCACGCTATACACACCCTCAAGCTTGCAGCAGTTGAAAAGCCTGACAGGGTCATTGATCATTGGGTATGAATTGGGTATGTCTAGTTTAACGAAGAGAAGGACGAGGAGGGACATGGTAGCAGTGTTCCAATATCTCAGGGGCTGCCACAAAGAAGAGGGAGTCAAGCTATTTTCCAAAGCGCCTGAAGGCAGGACAAGAAGCAACGGGTGGAAACTCATCAAGGAGAGAAGCAACCTAGAACTAAGGAGAAACTTCCTGACAGTGAGAACAATTAACCAGTGGAACAACCTGCCTCCAGAAGCGGTGAATGCTCCAACACTGGAAGTTTTTAAGAAGAGACTGGAC
>NW_015386343.1:32095-34259 GCF_001527695.2 Protobothrops mucrosquamatus
TTTTCATCTCTTACCTGCGTGTCATATATGTAGAGTGTACACACATACACACACACACAGAGCGAGAAGATGTCATTAGATTTTTCTGGTTCATCCCGTTTTCATCTCTTAAACCTGCGTGTCATATATGTAGAGTGTACACACATACACATACACACACACACACAGAGCGAGAAGATGTCATTAGATTTTTCTGGTTCATCCCGTTTTCATCTCTTACCTGCGTGTCATATATGTAGAGTGTACACACATACACACACACACACAGAGCGAGAAGATGTCATTAGATTTTTCTGGTTCATCCCGTTTTCATCTCTTACCACCTTCTTCTTGTGCCATATCCATTATCGGACGTTGGCGATCCTGTTTTTATCAGCAGCCGCACGAAAACGTGCTGCTGAGTTTTGTCCAAACCAGTCCCTTAGATTTTGAAGCCATGATCTTCTTCTGCCTGGACCTCGTTTGCCTTCAGTCTTTCCCTGGAGGATTAAATGGAGTATGCCGTATTTTTCTGGGTGTCGCATCACATGTCCGAAATATTCAAATTTTCGTTTTTTAATTGTTTTGATGATTTCCCTTGGCTTTCCCAGATGGCTTATCTCTTACCTGCGTGTCATATATGTAGAGTGTATACACACACACACACACACAGAGCAAGAAGATGTCATTAGATTTTTCTGGTTCATCCCGTTTTCATCTCTTACCTCCATCCGGTGTAAAAGTTCCGTCTGCCATCCAGTATTGGAAATTATCCCGATGATTGTGAATGTGATTACATGTTTAGGGCACGTTATGCTGGGTTGGAGGAGGCTGGCTTAGTTTCCCTAGCATACCATGCATAGAGAAAATGTTGCTGTCAACCTAGAAAACAAGTAATGTACAAGTGGCAAACGGGCAGTGGCAGAATACAAAGTTTTTTAAAAAACGCAAGTGCCTCAGGTAATATTTTTCAAGGAAGGTTTCTCTTTCACATCACCCCTGGATATAAGGCAACTTTTAAGGCAACATATTGTTGATTCCAATGTAAATCAACTCCATTATGTTTTGTTCCCCCCCCCCCCAATTCCATTATGTTACATCTATATCAATTGGGGCTCGCTTTTATTTTGGGGGGATGTGGAGCTGAAAAAGGGTATGATTTAAAGTTTTAGTAAATTGTTTATTTTTTTTAACTAGGAAGAACATAAAAGGAAAAGAATCCCTTGTCCTTTGGACCCAAAACAGTAAGCAAGAGTAGATTGTGTGGTTTTTTTTTTTTAAAGAACAATGAATAGCATTGTTAATTTGTTTATTTTTAATTTTAGCACTGTGTATGAAGATCAGCTACAAAAACATTTGAAAAAGTGTAATTCAAGAGAGAAGCCAAAGCCTGTAAGTATCATTGAAACTGCTTGAAATAAAATTAAGGGGGATTTTCTAGGGGCATACTAGCAGAATTGCCTTGTGCAGTGATGCTTCTTTCCATTAATACCCTGATGAAAGTAAGGATATTTGCAGATGGAAGCATCACAGAACCACCAATAAATATATTGTAGTGTTTGTACAATAGGGTTTTATTGTATCACTGTTCTACTTTCTCATACTTAATTGATTTTCAGAGATAAGAAAGACTGGAAAGTTTGTGAAGAAACATAGGAAGTTGCAAACAGAAGGCAGTTTATCTGAATCCTTTATAGGATTTAGTGAATTTAGCCAGATAATTGCATAATGGAAACATGTTCTGGAAGCACCCAGAATCTATGTGCAACATAAATGGGTCTTGGGTATTATAGCAGAGCAAAGAGGGCTGCCTTAAAAGCCAAGAATTTCAAAGTATAAGGCAAATCCTTTCAGTAGGTAGCAATAACAGCAACTTAAGATTTTACAAGGGTGTGATTGAAGAACAGTGAAACAAGAAATAAAGTAGAAAATAATAGATGTTAAATAAAGTCATTAGAATAAAGAAATTAGAATTCATAAGTTTATTACAGGTCTTATTGTGCTAATACAGACATGTCCAAAGTCCGGCCCGCGGGCCATTTGCGGCCCGCGGCCCGGTTTAATCCGGCCCTCGAGCAGCCCTCCCTGCTCTATATAAATGCAGCCCTCCCACGGCCCTCCGGCAAGTCCCATGAGAGAGAGAGAGAGAGAGAGAGAGAGAGAGAGAGAGAGAGAGAGAGGCACT
>NW_015386343.1:36420-81882 GCF_001527695.2 Protobothrops mucrosquamatus
AGAGAGAGAGAAAGAGAGAGAGAGAAAGAGAGAGAGAAAGAGAGAGAGAGAGAGAGAGAGGCATAAAATAATTCATTTGCATTTAATTGTAATGGTTCAAAGAATGTTCGGAAAAATGTTCGGCCCTCCAGCACGTTCACTTCATCCAATCTGGCCCTCTTTGAAAAAAGTTTGGACACCCCTGTGCTAATAGAAAAAATAGTCCTTAGTTCGCCTATCTGTATACACTTGTCTAAATATTACAAATGGTAACTTTATGATTGTTTCGTGCTATAGGTACAACCAAACTCCAGAAGGATTTTGTTTTTTCTTAAATCATTTAAAGCTTAATGCGTGTAAATACTGGAAAAGAGAGTTATAATTAGTCTATAACATATTTCCATATTTCATTTAAGGTCTACTTTATTAAAGATATTAATGCAGGACTGAAAAATGAAACAGAATTATCGGAAGAACAGGTGAATAAATGTCTTAAATATATTTTGAATTGCTAGAAGAGATAAACTCTGCTTTTTAAAAATCCAAATATTCATTATTTTTATTTGTTTATTAAATTTATATGCTGCCTATCTCAATAGCCTGTTTGATATTGTGATTAAGGCACTGGCCTAGAAACCAGGAGACTGTGAGTTTTAGTCCTGCCTTAGGCATGAAAACTGGCTAGGTCACTGTCTCTTAGCCCAACCCACCTCACAGAATTGTGCGAAAATTTGAAGCAGAAATATTAGGTGCATTTGCTGCATTGGGTTGACCAGAAAGATGTGTAGACAGACAGAGAGACGGATGGGATTAAAATATAATAATAATATATTTAGTGAGAATGTTATAGGAAAAATGCTGTCTTATAGAAGTTGCAGAGATAACAAATACTATACCAGTGATGGCGAACCTTTTAGAGACCGAGTGCCCAAACTGCAACCCAAAACCCACTTATGCATCGTCGAGTGCCGGGTGGGTGTAGCCCATTGGCTGGGTGTGGCCAATTGGGTGGGCGTGGCCAATTGGGTGAGCGTGGCTGAGGTGGTAATGGCAGACTGGGTGGGACTAAAAAGTTCAATCAATCAATTTCAACTTTGCAAGATCTTTTTTTTTCCTGCGAGAAGTTGAAATTGACTGATTGAAACTTTTTTTTTTTTGCACACGGCGGCAGAGGCCTAAAGCAAAAAGGTTTTATAAAACCCAGCTGAAGGCCCAGGACTGGGGCGACAGCGCGAGTGCCCACCGAGAGGGCTCCGAGTGCCACCTCTGGCACCCGTGCCATAGGTTCGCCACCACTGTACTATACCATTGGCCATTGTTTGTTGCAGAATTATAGTAGCAAGATATGTGGTCTTGGCAATTAAATATATCTAATGCTATTTGAGCAGCAGGAAGAAAAATCCTGGTGTTGGAATGGACCAAGGCATTTATTTTGCTGTGACATCCAAGTGTTTTTCCACATGGTGGCTCATCAAGAACTGGCAGAAAAGTATGCTAGCTTTAAAAAATGCTGACTGCACTGTACCTTTTCTATGTAATCAGGCATGTCAAACTCGCGATGTCACGTGATGTCGCGTGACGTATCGTGACTTTTTCCCCATTGCCGGCAATGGGGTGGGGGCGGTTTCAGTATGATTCATCCGGCTTGCGGGCCGGCAGTTTGACATGCCTGATTTAAATAGATATAGGATTTGAATACAAATGATGTGTAGCATGCAATTCAAAAATGATATCAAGTGTTGTAAAAAAAAAAGAGCAATACATAGGATACAAACACCCATCCCTCAATAACCTGAAGGCTTGATATGATTACCCTTATTGAAAATAAAACAAAAAGAAAAGCTTTTCCACTCCTGTGAATTGTACTGTATTTATTACCATTCTTGTCCTTCATCTAAATATATTTTTTAGTCAAGGAGAATTGGATATTGTTTAGATCATATCCGATGTAGTACAATTTTTTGGACTTATTTTTGCTTTGTATAGATGGGTTTCTACAAACAAAGTAAGAAATATTCTGTGTCCATTCCAGCAGGTACGAATTTCTGCACTTCCTAAACAAGAACTAGAGAACTTAATTAGGAAGCTTAAAAAAGCAAATAACGGTAAGTATTTTATTTTTATGTGGGTAATCACACAATATAAATGATGAAAGAATTCAAAATAACTGTTTTGTAATTTAATGGTTTTCGATATGTATGAGAATTACATTGTAAAGTTATTTACAATGTAAATAGTGTAAACTACATTGTAAAGTTGTTTTCATTTAAAATATTTGCAGAATCGGATATTAGTTTTCTCATACAATAATAACAACAGACATTCGAGAGAATATTTACATTGTTAATTCAATTCAAACTCAAACACAAAATTCTACATTCTATTCTCAGCTATAAATTATGAACTTAACGACCAAATTCTTTCTCATCACGCCTTGCAAGAAGCCCTAAACGATCCCCAGAATGGAGATGCAGCTTTTAAACATTTGAAGCAACAGGTAGCTGTCTTGCAAAAAATAACATATTTAGTATAATTTCTTGTTCTAAATAAATTGCTTTCTAGTGGCTGGATTATTGTTCCCTTGAAAACACTGATAATTTTATATATGTTTTTTTAAATCTGTTTAATCCACAACCCTAGATTTCCCTAACATTTCATAAGAATATTGATGAATCTTATTTACTTTTAGGTATATTGTAAAGTCATTCAGGATTTTTTTGTTCTAGGTTTTGCAAAAGAAAATTAATTTTTGTAGTAAATATTAAAAATAAATGTCAGCGTGGAAGAATTAGGTTTCTAAATTTACTGAAAATAATATAATTTGAATTTATAATAGTAATAATAGTAATAGTAGTAATAATAAGTAGTAGTAGTAATAGTAGTAGTAGTAGTAGTAGTAGTAGTCATGCAAAAGCTAAGGAAGATAGTATACTAGGGCTATAGGACTAAATCACAAACCCATGCATTTTGGAAGAATTACAATAATACAATAGCGTTTCAAAAATCTATGGCTGATTTTAGGATTAATTAATGGTTAATTCAAATAGTACAATGAATAACTGTGTTGGTTCATAAATAAACTTGATGTCTATAGGCTTCTATATTAGGTAACATGAAAAGATTGCATTTGCTTGGACCAGGGAACTGTTTTGTGGAATTTGGAGCCGGACGGGGAAAACTGTCCCACTGGTTGGATATAGCTTTACAGGATGTCCAAGATGTTCATTTTCTTCTTGTTGAAAGGGCATCTACCAGGTTCAAGGTAAGGCAATTATTGCTATAATTAAAATTAACATTTTAATAACGCAATATGTCAAAAATGTAAAAAAAAAAACTTTTTTAAAATGATTAGATTTTGAATCTTGCCAGTGCTAAACATTTTTGTCTGGGTTGTAAAATACAACCAGTGTGTATATATACCCAATAGGTCATAATAATTTGTAGTTTGACCCTGCAGGTAGATGGCAAACACAGAAAACGTTACTTTGAGAGGCTTCAAGTTGATATCCAGCATTTATGTTTAAGTAAGTTGCTTAAAGGTCTCTCTATGAACTCTCTGAAAAACTGTGCAAATGATCCTGGTTGTTTTTTTAAAAAACAATACAGGTAGTGTTCACTGCAGTTATGGTAGAAGTGCAGTGGCTACAGAGTTGGTTTTGGATGCTAAGATTCTTCTTGCTCAAGTATAGTGTCATAATGTTAAAGATAAAAGAGTATGGTGCATCTCAATAGCCCCACCCCTCCCTCCAATCTTCTCTGCATTTTTCTTCCCTCTGTTTTCCCTTTTACGGCTTTTATTAATTTATAATATAAAATACAAAAAGAAAATAAGGAAAAAAGGGAGGGAAAGGGGAAAGGAGAAATGTAGAAAAGGAGGGAGAAAAGAAAAAAAGGGCATTGACTGCCAACTACTTCTAGTGCAGTAGAATAAAACAGTAACATCAAACCTCAACTTTTACTTTTACATAATAGTATAAACTAGCCATTTCTATAACAACAAATCTCTCTAGTCAGTAAAACCTAAAATCAAAGTTTCATTTTTATCCATCTCAAGCACAAGGTCCAGAAGTGGTTTCCTCTTCCCTCTGTTACCAGCTGTCCTAGAATGGCCCCCAGCAACTCCAATCTTCTGAGTACTGTTTTGTTCCTTCCCTCTCCTTAGTGACTTGCTATCATGGTTTTTTCTGCTATTTTCCCCTCTCTGAACCCCTCCTATTTAGAATAACTGCATTATTAACTGTTATTGTATATGCTTTCCATATTCTGCTGGAAAAGAGCTTGTGGGAACTGGAATGCTGAATAACGTGGACTTTTAATCACAATCAGAAGGTGTCTTATATTTTATATTATATATATTAGATTTATACGTATCAGATTTGATACAGCTTCCCTTCTGTGGCCTTTTATTACAACAGTCCAATCAAAACAAATTAATATTACCCCATAATTAACCTTTAAATTAAATCTGTGTTTTCCTATGGTACTTTATTACATATTAATGTAGCAGCATGCATTACTTTAAGTCCCCCAAATGTTTTGACTTACATGTCCCATCAGCAGTAACAGGGATAATGTTCAGGTTTCATGAGAGTTATTGGCCAAGAATTAAGCTGAGGAAGGATGATGTGTATTATTCACAACGATGATAGCAGAATGTCATCATTCTGTTTGGATTTTTTTTTTGGGACAGGTAAAGTTCCTCTTCTTGTGGAACAGAAACTACCTCTGATAGGAATTGGAAAGCATCTGTGTGGTGCTGCAACAGGTAAAATGGTATAGCTTGCTCATGTATTAAAGACTAGAGTCATTTAAAAGATAATGAAGCAAAAAAGCTTGCCAACAACTTTTATTCACGTACACATGCTTGCTAACATACATTGATTACCATTGATGCTTATGAGCAAGGCTTATGGAAGTCATTAAACATGCTTATTATTAAACAGTAATACTAAAGACTTAGCTTAAAATGAATGCTTCATGATGCATTTGTGGCAAAAATATATTAAAAAAGTGATTTAAACTGCTTGATAACGTGGTCCAATTATAAATTATATAGAATTTTCACAGTTACAGTTGCATGTAGCAATTAAATATAAAAATAATTCTTCTCTATTCACAGATCTTGCTCTGAGATGCTTAGTTGACACCTATAGGAAATCAGGTCCTGAAGAAAAGGAAGGCCCAGTAATTAAACGCCTCAAGACTGATTGTTCTGGCAAAATACATAGCAAGTGTGCAACTGAAAACTGGAGCCCTATAGCTGGAATTGTTATTGCACTTTGTTGTCATCACAGGTGTGAATGGAGGCATTATGTTGGCCAAGATTTCTTTACAAGAGTAGGACTGGGGCCCATAGAATTTAATTTTTTCAAACGAATGACCAGCTGGGCTACCTGTGGAGAAAGAGGAACAGAGACCAGCAGAAGTGGCATTCAAAATGAAGGACAAAGAAACGAAGGTGAACATGATCAGGATGATATAAATGCTGACTGCAGTTTGGATAGTCTTCAAGGGTATGTGGTCACTTTCAGTACAATTGTCAGCCCCACTACATAGGCCAGACTAGGAAATTAACTGCACAGGAAGACTAAAACTACTTTTATTGAGATTTACTAAAATAGTACAATCTTGCAAGTCTGATTGTACTGTACCTCCTCCTGCTTCACTGGAATAACATCTTATTGTTCTGGACTTAAAAAATGTTTTTGCCCCTTTTGCCCAGGTAACTGTTCTTGCATACTTCCAGTCAGGGCTTTTTTTTTGTCATAGAACGCCCAGAACGGAGTTCCGGCACCTTTTTTGGATGGAACCTTGTAGGGTAGGCAAGGCGGGTTGTATGACATGTGTGAGTTCCGGCACAACAATAGGTTTCAGAAAGAAATATATCGTCTTAAATATTATCACTGCCAAAATATATTTTGTCATGTATGCAGTAAGAAAGTCTTAAGTTGGACTAGTCTTTATTCAATTAACATTTGTGTCACAACTGATTAATAGTATGCTAATCAACGAATCCTTCATTTATATTGGAAGAAAAAAAACAAGCTTGCATTGAATTGCTTGAAACAGAGTGTTGAAAGTTAGTCCCTTTAGTTTCTAAAGTTTTTTTCTTTTTTCTTTTTCTTTTCTTTTTCTAGGCTGCTGACTGCTGAGGAACGAAAGCAGATAGGGCACCTTTGCAAATTGTTGATTGATCATGGTCGGATCGAATACTTAGAGCAGAGAGGATACGAAGCTGCGTTGCAACGCTATACTGACTCAAGTGTGTCATTAGAAAATGTTCTTCTGACAGCTGTTCCAGCTCAGCCTTCGTGATCTTCGACAAACCGCTTAAAGGTGTTTCAGGAGCTTCACCGCTTCCAGGATTTGCAAGTTTGTAACATCCAGGATTGTGTTTGACAAACCAGGGATAGTTTACTTTACAGCATTCTTTAGATCAGAAAAAAAAAGTACTAATAATAAGTAGACCGCTCAAAATATTTGTCACAACAGATCTGGCTGCATTTCAGTTTTCAGTTTCTCTGTGCTCCAAAAATTTGTAATGGTTACCGGATCAGCTTGGTGTTGTTTTTGTTTTTCAGTCCGTGGTGTCAGCAGCACCTGGAATATCACTTTCCGTGTTTTCTGAAAGAAAAAAAAGAATGTGTGCCAAGAAATGTGCGTTTTTCAGAAATATATCAACTTTGTAAAAGGGTTTTTTTTTTTCAGTATAAAGGATTAAGGCGTTTACCTAAATTGACCTAGGAATCCATGGTGGGACAGCATGACATTATTTTTCACAGTACTTAATGCAGTGGTTCTCAACCTTTTTAATGCCGCGACCCCCAACCGGTCGTAAGTCGAGGACTAAACCGGTCATAAGTCGAGGACTAAACCAGTCGTAAGTCAAGGACTTTCCCTGCCCGGGAGTGCTGCGCATGCGTGGTTCCGCCCCCTGCGCCGGCCGAGGCATAGCTGGCAAGCGGCAGAGACGGAGCAGGCCGACCACCAGCTGGCCCAGCTCAAGGGAGGTAAGGCACCCGTCGGAAAAGGGGGGGAAAAATGGCGGACAGCCTTGCTTGGCGACCCCCGTGAAATGGTCGATCGACCCCAAATGGGGTCGCGACCCATAGGTTGAAAACCGCTGACTTAATGGTTATGCATCAGCTAATGCAGGGGTAGGCAACCTTGGCTCTTTTATGACTCGTGGACTTCAACTCCCAGAATTCCTGAGCCACCCATGCTGGCTCAGGAATTCTGGGAGTTGAAGTCCACGAGTCATAAAAGAGCCAACGTTGCCTACCCCTGAGCTAGTGGAATTTCCTCTCTTTTCCTGTGCTCTTTTTGCAGTGCCCACTCTGCCCCTGCAACTCTCTTAAAGAGGAGAGGGTAGGGTTTTTCTTTCTTTCTAATTTTGTAGCACAACAGGAAAGGATTACTCTCTCCAGAGCTCTGTGATCTCACATAAACCAGGATGTTTCAAATGTTTGTTTATTGGACCATTGCGGCACGGTTCATATAACATTAAGATCATGCCTTTTAGTGCTAAAGCGAACAGCATTAGGACTCTGGTTGATGTATCAGAATAATTTAATGTTCAGGGTCAGATTTGATATGTTTAATATTTTGGATCTCAACCTTTAAACAATATAAAATGCCACAATGTCAAGGAAATTCTAACATCACAAGTTTGCCTTTAACAATTCTTAAAAAATATTGTAGGTCACATTTGTCTGATTCAGAGTTTTTTTAAAAGAGAGAATGTTGGGTTGTTGTTTACTGTGAAGCTACCTATTTTGGCCACCATTGCTTGTCCAACAAACCCTCATTAAAAACTGGTTTAACGTTAACGTGCAAATCCAGCTCTTGAAAAATATGGCAGTCTCCTCGCTGAGTCTATATTTATTGTACCGTAAACATAAATAAGTGGTACCTTCACTGTTGAGGGATTCCTGGATATATAAATGCATGAACTGAATTCCGTAGAGTTCTTGCTCCTCTTCCTCTTCGGGATTCTCACAAGGAGGAAGTGTCACTTGCAGCTTTAAGGGGTTATCTCTGAAGTTGACAAATCTGTTGTACATTATATAATGGAATTAATGAGCTGGTATTCCTTAAACTAGAGTCACTGTTTCAAACTTAATAATTTGACTTTTAGATAAAAAATATTGGTAATATAACCCCAAGAAACATGGAACACTGAATAATGGTTTAGTGTTAATGTTGAGCCTATATTAAACTAGTCTCTTCCTCCCCCCTTTCTCACTCCACAGAGAATTATGAGAAACTGTTTTAGGTTAACCAGATTGACTTTTAAACCTCACTGGATTTCTTAAAATAAGCTCTTGTTTTAAACTAAAAATGAGATAAAAATTATATGGTAGAGGTGTAGACTCCAGATTGTCACAGTTAGTTTCAACAAAACCTAGTTAAAGATAACCACACTATATCAAGTTCAGGTGAGATGGTAAATTATGAATACATTAAACAAAAGCATCTGATTTCATGGTTATATTTATGAGGAGGAAATGTGGTTCAGTTAGGGTTATTATTTTCATGTTACCAATGTTACCATATGAAATTAGTTTCATTGTATCTTTAGCCCAAAAGCCAATTTGGTATAGTGATTTAAGGCAAAGGTCTCTAACCTTTCCAGGCTCAAGGACCGGAGGGAAGGAGAGCAGCTTCAAAATTGGTGTGCATGCGCACGAGGCCACGCACACTGGCGTGGCACTAGCAGGCCCGTTCACGCATGCGGTCTGTGCTGGTGCAGTGCGTATGCGCAGAACAGCTGCACACCTCCCACGTCGGCTAGCGGCCCTTTCGCACATGTGTGAACGAGCCGCGCAAACCACACGGGCTGCGGACACCCTCCCCACGCTAGCATCCCTGTCGTGTCCACGTGCATGTGCAAATGGGGCTATGGCACTAGCACAAGCAGGGGGAAATACGCGTGCGCGCACCGGCCAGCCATTTCTGCAGCCCGCTGGCCAAGAGCCCGCAGCCCGGTCCCGGGCCTCAGACCATAGGTTGGGGACCCCTGGTTTAAGGCATCAGGCTAGAAATAAGGAGACTATGAGTTCCTATCCTGTCTAAAGCACAAAGCCAACTTGGTCACCTTGGGCCAATCACTTTATCTCAGCCCTAGGAAGGAGGCAAACCAATTCTGAAAAACTTTACTTGCTAAGTAAAAAGCACAATTTAAAATGTCATCTGCTATTACAGTTCTACATTTCTTTTCTCTCTCAGCTGTTCTCTAATAGATGCTGAGGAATCTGTAAACATAATTGCTTCGTAAGACAGTACAGTATGTCAGTTCTCAGATATTGTGCAGAGAATGGAGATGAGATTGAGATTAATAATGCATTCAGCATGTTATTAGGGATGAACGTTTGAAAAGAAGACTAAAAACATCAGCCATGGACAACAAAGCTGGTTACATTTATCTAGAGCACTTAATCTTCCAATTGCAGTTAAGGTGTTTTTCCCCCCCCTTACCTTAGGTTTAGCATGTCCTTTAGGCATTCAGGAATACGTTGCAATTTGTTGCTGGTGAGAACAAGGGTGGTCATATTTTTAAGGTTAGAAATAGATTCAGGCAAATAAGTTATTTCATTCCTTTGGAGCCACAAAGTATGTAAGTTTTCTGCTCTGTAAAGTCAAATGGGTCTATTCATTAGAAAGAACATCAATTGAAGATGATATATAATAGTTTGTCTTACTGTAGAATTTCTCATTTTGGCTATAGACCTGGAGTGCAACAGTAAAAGTGTGATAACCTTAAGCAATTTGGAATCTTAAAAGCCCTACTCCCTGCCAGAGAATCATAGTTTTCTGCTTGCTGTTTATTTTGGTTGGAGTTAACAGTACTTCATAACTGTTCCAACTTAATTAAAAGTCTTAATACATCTGATAAATACTGCAGATTTCCATGGGAAAATATGAACAGCAGTCTTCAGTGAAATAACTATCATTTATCTGTTTGTCTTTCTCTAAAGGCATTTTCTGTAATTTCAATGGCAATGAACCAAACATTGTTAAAAGTGTATACAAAGTGCCATCAGATAAAGATCTGAACCTAGGATGGCTGGTTTTAAATTGAACACTTTCTGAATTTTGGTAACCATTCTATTTTTCAGCTTTACTTTCCCCATCTGTGAAACAAATCACTGTTTACCTGAAAGATTTTTTTTTACAACAAATGCTCAACAATACAACAAAGTAAAACGCTATGGAAATTATTCAAATCAGTCAATTTCCATGAGAATTTTTGTGTTTGTTTGAAATCAGTTAAAAGAATGGGATCCAAATGGTATACATTTCAGTTTATCTACTTAAATAGATTGTTAGATCATATTTTAAAAAGCCTTTATGTCTTATGACTGTTACAGGATATGCATAATTCAACTGCTTGCCTGAATTGTATTGTATTTGTTTCATTAGGTAAGTAACAACCTTTTGTTTTTGTCTTATGAAAATAAAACTACAAGACCTTTGATAATTAAATCACACTGACATGAATAGCATCTCTGATTGTTATATTTACTTGTCAATATTGCCAGGGATTTCTTTCAGCCTGTTGCTTGCCATATCTAGCCATTCCAAGTTAGGCATATCTAGAAGGACTAGTGGGAAAGTAGTGAACCGGTTCATACTCAGATCTAGGTGAGAAAGCTTCTTCAAGTTGCTCAGCTAAAAAAAAGAAATAAAGAATCTTATTGAAGATTAATTTTGATAAACCACATTTCATCAAACGATGTCAGCTTCATTTATAATGGAACAGTGGGAAATTCTGCGTTCTGGCAAGACATCTATCACGCTTTGCTCAGGGATCGAGAGGGAAGTGATATCTGATTCATGTTATTTTTGTGGATTCCCCCCCCCCCCACACACACACATTAATGCATTGATCCTGAAAGTGCTAAGAAAGCAACATTGAAGCTAGATCAAATGGTGCAGGCTGGCTGGGGAATTCTGGGAGTTGAAATCCTCACATCTTCAAGTTACTAAGTTGAGAAACACTAAAATAGTACATTATGTCCAGAAATGTTCAAAGTGGGCTCTGGACAAACAGTAGATCTTTCCTGAGTGCTTCTACTCAGTTGTTTAACTCTTATTTTTAAACTGCCCAACTCCATTACGATCTTGGATGACATATAATATGTAGCACAACAGAATAGAGTACAGTACAATACATGATGCAACACAATACACTATAAAATGGGGGGGGAAGGGAATGTTTGGAGAAAAAGAACCACCCTCTCTCAAAATCAGACAATCCCCAAGAGCCCTGCCAGCTCTATAGCCATAAGCCTGGGAAAAGAGCCAGGTTATAAGAGTTCAACTAAACAATGTCACTGTCAGCGGGCACTGTACAAATCTTGAAGGGGGGCAGCGATGTGATTCTCAAGGATTAGGCATTAAAGAAAGGAAGTCTTGCTTCTTTAGTCCCATTTAGTGCTATTGCTTAATTGAAGGCTTTAGGAGCTTGGTTGGATTGCTGCATATGATAAGCAGCAGCTACAGGTAGTCCTCAAGTTATGACCACAATCAGCACCAGAACTTCTATCAGTAAACGGGGCAGTTGTTAAGGGAATCATGCCAGATTCGATAACCTTTTTTTTTAATTGCAGTCAAGTGAGTCGCACGATTAATGGATTTCCCCCATTGACTTTGATCGTTGGAAGTTTGCTGGGAAAGTAGCAAATGGCGGTCACGCGTGCCCAGGGGCACTGCAGACATCATACATGCAGGCCAGTTGCCAAATGTCCAAATTCTGATCACACATCACCATAAGGATGTGGCAACAGTTATAAGTGCAAGGACCGGGTTGTAAGCCACATTTTTCCGCATCACTAATCACTTCAATTAGTCACTTAATGAACGGTCATAAGTCAAGGACTATATGTATGGAAGAAAGGTGGCCCTACGAGTAACCAAGACCTAATTCCCTTTATTTTATTTAAAAAAAAACACTTTAGAATCACTGTATATAATTGCAGATAAACCGAGAATTTTAAGTGCCAAAATGCACTCAAAAAATTGGGTTCAGCTTATTCTCAAATGACTATCTCTAAGTATATATGGTAGTATTTTTTAAAGCATTTAAATCCATATTTCCTGTATATAATAGTTAATAAGGTCATCTGCAAATTAGGATACCCTATAATTTTTAACCAAAAATACATGAATAATGTAGGTTTATCCGCAGCTGGCACATTTTTCATGGTATCTTGGTTAAAGATTTAAGGGTTGATTTATCTGTAGATGGGATTATATGCAATTATGTATGATACTCTAGAATTTCAGAAAATGAGCAGCTTAATTATGCATTTAATTCACACATAACCTGAAGCCAGCATGTGATTTGTTTGAGGCTTAAATGAGATGGCAAAATTCTTGATTGCTTGTTCAACCAATCAAAGTTTAAAAGAAACCTTTGACTTGATGTGATACGTGAAACAGGCCCTAAGTCTGATTGCATTTGTATCAGATGTAAGGTCTAACCTAGAATACCTTCCATTCCCAATGGGGTATTTCTGAAGGACTACAGTATTATGTGCATCTAATAATTCCAGGACAATTTGTATACTTAAATTAACCAAGAACCACATGAAGCAATTCTAAACCTTGATTTATAATGGCAACCCTCATGTATACATGTACTGCTAATACACTGGAAGTTCATAATAATAATGTATTAAATTTATATGCCTCCAAGCAACTCTGGGCAGTTTACAAATTGTTTAAAAATACTTCTAAAAGACGGTGTCATGGTTCCGACAGATGAAGCAAGAACATCTGATGTTAGCAGCATTGACACACGGGTGTCACACTCGCCACGTCATGTGACATGTCGCGACATATCGCAAGTCTTTTTGCATTGCCGGCAATGGGGTGGGCGCGTTTTCGGTATGATGAAACTGGCCCGTAGGCTGTCAATTTGACACCCCTGTTCTAAAAGAAGAAAACAACACACACACATAAAGATGGCAGAAATAACAAACCCAGATGGGAACAAGGAAAAAGATAAAAAGGGTTTTTTTCATCACGTTCAACCAAGGTCTGAGGGAAGAAATTCAAAACACTAGCAGGGTGAAGGCCATTAAAATTTAATTTATTGTATGAAATTGTTCTGAGACTCTTGATTCAACTACAGAGGTAGTGATGTAATTTATCAGCACTGACATCTCATTGTGAGGCTATACCAGGGGTAGGCAACCTTGGCTCTTTTATGACTTGTGGACTTCAACTCCCAGAATTCCTGAGCCAGCCATGCTGAGGGGAAAGGGGGTTTCCATGCTGAGCCATGGCTGGCTCAGGAATTCTGGGAGTTGAAGTCCACGAGTCATAAAAGAGCAAGGTTGCCTACCCCTGGGCTATACATACAGCTGCTGAAATGTTACAGGGAAGAAAAATCACCATTTGATGCTTCCATGTCAGTGATATATTTTGCATGACTGATGAGGCAAACAAGTATGTACATGTATGAATGTTCATTAACTGCTCATTTGTTAGTTTATTACAAATCATTTTAAACATTTAAACATCTGGTTATTATGAACGTAGAGAGGAAGACTTATGATATTTCCTAACCTGATGGGGAAGGTCACAGATGTCTCTATTTACTGCCAGCTCCAGTCTTTCTAAGCCAACGCAGTTGCCTAATTCTTTAGGAACCAATTTAATTTTATTATAACTGAGGATCAACTCCTGAAGATTTGACAACTGACCTATAAAAGCCAGACAGATTAAAGAAAGCCTTGGTTTAATATTCACTTGCAAAAAGCTTCATTTTAAACAAAAAAAAACCTGTTAAAATTAGAGGGAAAGGAAAAACATCAAGAATATTAAGAGAATACAGATTTTTAAGACTCATTTTAGAAGTCTAACATTACTTCACTCATAGAAATGTCAGATTGCCCAAGAATCAATATTAGAAACCAATTTCATTTCCTAGTTACATTATTGATCCAGCCAATGACAAATATTCAATAATCTGCATAATTTACCAGAAACTCAACACTTTTTTCCGATACCTATTCCATTAGAAGTTTGTGTTTTCTCAACTCTGGTATCCTGTAAATAAGCCTTGAAGAGACCTGTTCTTCTTCCATCTTTGGACGGGGCTTGTTTTCAATTGATGTTTTGTTTAATTAGGGGTTTTTTTGTTTGTTTTTTTCCATCATTTTTATTCTGTTTTTTTATTGTTTTATTGTAAGCCACTCTAAGGTGATGAAATTGGGTGGCTCTATAAATTTCATACAATAAATAATTGAACTATCCTCAACTGGTGTCCTTCAGATCCATCAAAGTTACAACACAGAATTTCCAAACTCAGGCCATGAGATAAGAAATTCTGCAAAATGTAGTCTCGATACACATAGAAGGTACAGAAGGAAGGTTACTTAGGACACTATGAAGACATCAGGAGACTAGAACAGAATAAAAACAGAGAGAAAAAATTTACTCCTTTGTTCCAGAAACAGCTGCTTCTTTCCAGTTGCCAAATGTCAGAAACCTTTATCCCAGGGGTAGTCAACCTTGGCTCTTTTATGACTCGTGGACTTCAACTCCCAGAATTCCTGAGTCAGCATAGCTGACTCAAGAATTCTGGGAGTTGAAGTCCATGAGACACAGAAGAGCCAAGGTTGACTACCTCTGCTTTATCCCTTGCCGAACAAACCCACCAGTTCACCCCAATGTCTTTTTTAAAATATCTTAACACAGCATGCTTCTTGAAAGATAAAATTGAGTCAATTGAGGACAAGGGAAATTAAAAAAACAACAACAGGAAATTCTGCTCAATAAAGATGGTATGTGGCCCAGAAAGTAGCTCTTATACTAGCAGCCCTCACGTTCCAGAACATGTTCCTCTGGAGATACTTCTCACCACAATTTTCTTAACATTTCAAAAAGACTGTGAGACAATTCTGTTTTAACATCCCTTTGAGGTTGAATGATTGTGGCAGCCATGTATATTGTTATATAGTTTATGTGTGTTGTTTATTCAGAGTAGTAGTCCTTTGTTCTCCTTGACTCATTGATATGCACCCCCCAGAGAATAGTGATTGGACTATACAGATACTGCTAATAAATAATCTTGTCAATATCTGATGAAAGTGGACCGTGTTACAAAAAAGCACATGTCAAAATCTATAATGTTTATAATGTTTCAAGACTCACTGTTTTACTATTGCATCAGTTTTATAAGATAATCATGGGAACCTTCTGGAATATAGTGAAAACAACTCTTAATGCTGTAAAGCAGGGCTTTTCAACCAGTGGTACGGGTACCACCTGTGGTACATTGGCACCTGGCAGGTGGTACGCGACCATCCTAGAAAAGTGGTAGCGGGAGAGGGGAATGAGTTGAACCGGTGGCAGCACCGCATAAGCCTGAGCGAGAGATGGCTGGAGCTGCAGGGCTGTCAGGGCTCAGCGGAAGCGCCAGGATCAGTGCCGCTTTCCAGCTGATTGGCACTTCTTTGGGGCTGTCAGGGCTCAGTGGAAGCGCCAGGATCAGCGCCAGACTCCAGCTGGAGCTCTGCGCTGATCCTGGTGCTTCTGCTGAGCCCTGAAGAAGCACCAATCAGCTGGAAAGCAGCACTGATCCTGGAACTTCTGCTGAGCCCAGAAGAACTGTTGATCAGCTGGAATGTTGCAGCATCTCCAGGGTCTTGTGATTTACATTCAGATGCTTGACAACTGATTCATATTTATGACATTCACAGTGTCCCAGGGTCATGTGAAGTGACCAAAACCTGCTGCAACCACCCAGCAGACGGGGGGAATAAAAACCAAACACCTCCCACCCACCCCCGCTGCCAATCCTCAACAGAAATGCTCAGAACAATGAAAACCTCGGACAGGAGGAAGAGTGCTGCCGGGTGGGCAGGCAGGTGTCTTGCTCGGCTGTGGCTTGGGGGGCACTTTTTTCAGTGCCATTGTAACTTCGAACAGTCACTAAGCGAACTGTTGTAAGTTGAGGACTACCTGTACTTTATCACTTTTTGGGGGGGGTCATCAGGTTTTTGACACCTTGCTAGGCGACTGGTGGTACTCGGATATTGCCATATCCTAAAAGTGGTACAATGGGTGAAAAGATTGAAAAGCCCTGCTGTAAAGCACCATAAATGTTTTCAAAGAAACAAAGAGAGTTAAGTTAAAAATGTAACATATTCAAAGAACAGAGCTCTCGATTTCTTTCAAGCCCGTGCTGTTTATCAAGAGTTTTTAAAATTAAGTACTTCCTTAATTTTAAGGAACTTCCTAATTCAAAACCCAACCTGAAGAGGTAATCACGAGGAGGAATGTTGACATGACACTCACCAATCTCCCTAGGAATTTCTGCAATAGAATTTCGAGATAGATCTAGGACCATGAGATTTTGAAAGCGACCAACGTAGTGAGGGATTTTGATCAAATTAATTCTGTGAAGCTGCCATTCCTGCAGGTAATTCAGTTTCAGTAAGCAAGACGGTAGAGTCTAAATTTGAATGAGAGAAAACAAAAAAGGGGCGGGAGTCTTTAAGTACACCAGATCAATAACTCTACAGGCAGTCCTCAGTTTATGATCACAACTGGGGCCAGAATTTCTGTTGCTAAGTGAGGTGATTATTAAATGAATTGCATCCAATTTTACAACCATTTTGCCACGGTTGTTAAGTGGATCATATGGTTGTTAGACATATCTGGTTTCCCTCATTGCCCATGTTTGTTGGAAGCGGGCTGGGAAGGTTGCAAATAGTGGTCATATGACCCGGGACACTGCAGCCATTGCAAATACATGCTAGCTGCTAAGTGCCTGAAGTTTGATCACATGAACCTGGGGAACTGTGACAGCCCTACGTGTGAGGACCAATTAAAAATTACTTTTTTCAGTGCCTTTGGAAATTTAAACAATTGATAAAAGAATGTACGTTAAGGATTACCTGTATATTGAAAGGTTACAATAATCAGTTTTAGGAACTAAAGCAGACATGTCAAGCTTGTGACGTCGCGCAACGTATCAGAGCTTTTTTGCCATTGCCGGCAATGGGGTGGGCGTGGTTTCCTGATGACACATGCGGCCCGCAGGCCAGCAGTTTGACACCCCTGAACTAAAGAAACTGACACAAAGTACAGTGTGCCTAACCTGGGCTACAAAAATATGGATAGCCTCTTATAAAGAAAACTTGAGGCAACGCTGCCATACATTGATTATCTGGTTGTATGCAACTCAGGCTTTTTAAAAAACAGATATTTAAGAAACACAACTAAGCAAAAAGAGAGATAAAAAATAAAGGAACAGTAAAGAGACACATACCTTAATTCGGAATTTTCAAAATAATACTGGATTAGCATTGCATATAAGGATGATCATGTATAAATTCAACACTTTAAAACCATTGTCAAAATCAAATCCTTAATCGATACAGCTAGGTCTTGATTAATGCAGTTAATGAATCCCACAAAATGACCACCTTATTTGAATTTGCACTATTTGAGCTGATGTTTCTATGGAAAATAGGGTAATTGGTTCCAGTCTGACAGAAATAGGCAATGAAATATTTCTAACATAAATTATATGTGTTAGTAATTTTTACAGTAAAGAATAGAAAGAATATATCTACAATTTAAACTTATTAACAACATCATAGAGGCTGTAGAAATATTATCTAAAAACAAAATTTTTTGAATATCATTCCTAAAGGTAATCTTACACTGATGAAAACATGTCTCAATCTCCTTGTAGATGTTTGCAAACAACAAAAAGGTAATGCAACTTTGCCCTTTTTAAAATTTCCCATGCATGTTTTATAATAATACGCACTGTAGATTTAGCCATTCCAACAGCTTGTCCTATTTTAGTGTTGCTATGACATTGATAAGGTTCAACTACATCAAATTTTTCCTCTAACAAGCCTCTTCTTTTTTTTGAACTTGTTCTGTTTTCTTTTGACATATTTCTTTCTTCCATTTTACATATACAAAGATGAGCAACATCTGTGCATATACTACCCTTAACTGCACAATCTAGCCTTGCATGAACTGAATTTTGGGTTCCATTAAACCCAACCTGCTATCAATTTACAAGTCACAATAAATCAAATATTGCATTGTTTGAATTCGCATTAATCGTGCCCTAGTTATAATTAGCAAAAGTGATGCTGTTCTTTTCACATGTTTCCAAGGGCTCTCATCCAAAACAAATAGCTCTTGCAGGTCTCCAGGAAGTGGGGAGCAGCTGAACATTAAACTGATAAAACAAAATATTGAAGCAAAGTGAAGAATGAAAACTCATCTCTTAGCAGTTCTTGCACAAATACCTGCCATTCCTCCTGCTCAATCCTTAAAACAGCCCTTCCATCTTCGTTGATTACTTTGCCTTTCAGCTTGGCCAAACTCGTCCTCTCTTCCCAAATAATTGTCAGCCTAGAAATAAAAGTTGTAAAGCTTTAAAGATGCATTTTCCTTATTGCTGCAATTTCCAACGTGCTTTAAAACTTTTGTAGTCTGGAATTGATAAGCCAGCATAGCTGTTGCTATTAAACAGTGGAGCAGTTAGTATCAACTGTTTCTCAGAAACCAAAAGCTCCTAAATCATCATACTGCACTGCATTTACAACCGAGTTGTGTATCGTCCTCGGGCTGGCCTTGACATAAAGGAGATTTTAGTAGCAGAATACTGGAATGCATTACAACTGCTACTTGCAGAACAGAGCAAGATTATTTTGGAACATTAAAAAAAATCTACTTTTGTATTTGCTGATTTTTTTTTACATTTTTGGAGATCTCCTGAAAATCAGAGAGATCCCAACTGAAATATGATCATACTTTTCATCCAAAGGATCTCTGACTACCTACCTCCCTGTAGCCTTTTGACTGAATTCTTTTTGCTTCCGAAGCTCTTCGGTGATTTTCTGGATTCTGACTTCCCACAGGTCTTTAATAGCCATAAATGAGCCAACAGAAACTGCAGTTTCAGTCATAGCTCTTCCACATTCAAATCCAGCCCCCACTTTCATTTTTTTGCTAGGGTATCCAGGAGTGTCGTGAGCAAAACAGGAAACCCGTGTGAGATGGAAAAATGCCTTCAATTTCTGGATTTTTAATTGACATCCATGAGAAACATCTATAGGAAGGACAAACATTAATTCACCATTAAACTGAGCCTATTCTTAGTCTTGCATGCAGACTTCTGTGGCCTGCCACAGTTTTTGGACAAAGCTTGTCTGATAACTGCAAAATAATGGCAATTGAGAACCACCAGCCATTTGAAAAGCGTGCTCCCAATTTTAGCTACAAAGCAACGACAAACTCCTTGCCAATTCACTCCCCCCTCCAGGAGTGAATTAAAGGATTTGATCAACTACTTACTTGAAACCACAGAGGGTTTTCCATGGCCCAGAGATTTCTGTACAATAAGAATTCCGTCATGAATCCTGATAGCTTTGTTAAAGCCATTAAACCCTTCCTGCCAGTTATGACAGAGCAAAATGTCACGGCAGCTAGATTCTAATTTTAACCCATGACATTGGCAGGAACAAGTTCAAGCAGTAACAACCTTCACAAAGACAGTTACTGCAGCCATAAAATAAAAGTTCTGCCTGGGAGAAAAACTACAATAGATTCTAGACAACCTAGAATCTAATGACAGAGGTTATTAAAGACAAAGCCATGGTATCCCTCTTGTAACAGAGGTTTGTGAGACCTGGACCATCAGAAAAGCTGAATGAAGCAAAATGGAAGCTTTCTTGGAAACCATGGAATTCTCAGTTTTTTTCAGATGCTGGAGAAAAAACTGCAGAGGTGTTTTGGTCTACAAGAACAAATAATTGAAAACTCAGGAGTGAATTAAAGGATTTGATCAACTACTTACTTGAAGCAGGCTGATCATTGGCAGCATTAAAAATGAAACTACACTTTAGATCAGGCGTCCCCAACCCCCGGTCCATGGACTGACACTGGGTCACGGCATGCCAGCAACCGGGCCGCATAAACAAGCAAAGCCCCATCCACAGGATGCAAGCAGCATGCGAAACCACGCCCCTCCGGTCCACCGAAATACCTCTCTCCCTAGTGCCCAAAAGGTTGGGGGGGGGAGCGCTGGTTTAAATATGTTGGACATGTGAAAAGGAATGAATCGCCAGAAAAAGGCTGTGATGGTGGAGAAACTGAAGAACTGTGAAAGAAGCCAAGAGAACACAAGGTGCCTCAGTACCATTAATGACTGCACAAGCATGAGCTTACAAATCAAAGAAAGTTATACACAATCCTGACAAAATGATGCATTGGTCCAGCAACCAGCTGGAAAAGCTTCAGCCACCACCACAAATATTCTTTAATGCTTTAATCTGAAATTTTCCCTCAGCCCAAACTGTATTGTAGTTGATAACAATTACTGTACTAAAATGATTGCAAATCCAGGCCACAGCACTGTATAACAGTAAATACCAAGAATCCATTCCTGAGATTTTGACTAAGCTCTGATTCAAAAAGGAATGATTTTTATAACTTACAAAGATTTTTATAGGAGCTTGCAGCTCAAAACCCCAGTGTAGAGGATCCAGAGTCACAATACAGCATCCCAGATAAGGCTACAAAGGTTGTGAAAAATGGGATTTATTAAAATAAGCTTTATTAAACAAACAACAGAGAAATGTTCAATTTATATGTGTTTATGTGTTATATAAAATTCCTTAGAGATCTACAGATTTATCAGTTTTACATTTCTTCTGCTTGTTCCTCAAAATAATGAATACAGAGAAACGCCCAGATCTAGATATGTTCCCCCTTCTCAGATTATATATTACAAGGATCTTAAATAAACATATATATGTATATATTTACACAGTTACAATAGGTTTCCTTAAATTGACACTCGCCACTAACTTTCTGAAATTTTTAACATTTTGTTAAAAGCACGTGATCATTTTTTTAAGGCTCCCAATAATCATATCCACTTTTGGGAATATATAGATTTTAATCCTATTTCACAGTTTTTACAGCATGTTTTACACCTGAAAGAGCTATTCATTTATGGCTCCATAGCATAAATATGTTTATGAAAATGGTGGTTTTACAACAGTGTTATTCAAATTTGGCAACTTTAAGATGTGTGGACTTCAGCTCCAAGAATTGAAATCCACACCCCCTTAAAGTTGGTGAGTTTGAAAAACAATGGTTTAGAAACTACTATTAGATATTTCAAAGATCTCCACATTAACTGAAAGCAGCTCCATATGTTACAGAAATGTTTAATGCACACTTGGATCTTGTGTATGCCTAGTGTAACTTCTATGCTGTAAAAGTCAGCCCCAAATTTGAAGAGGAGAATGGTCCAGGGCTTGCCATTTTCCCAGCATATATATTCATTTTAGTAATGAAGAATGTCTGCCACAAAACTAGAGACAGAAATAATATTTTAAAAAGAGAAACAATTAGCACTATATGTCAAAAATGGAATCTTCGCATCTTTAATAAAATAAGCATTAAAAACGTTTTATTTGAACATCATTTGTAGTGAATTAATTGCATAAGAAATAGTTAGCATTCGGTTAATGTTTTCATCCAGGGACTTTCATTTCTAATCAAGTCTCAATTTATTTTGTGAATGGTGCAAGAAGTTTCAGATAAGAGTCCCACAAGTATTATTAGCGGCCTCCATCTGATAATACCGTAAAAGTGGAATATGGCATTATTTTTGTCACAAATTTCCCTCACCTTGTGAAAGAGTCATACCATGACCCATTAGAGCTTCTAGACAAATAATTTACGACTAAGCAATTCAACTAGACAAAAATGTAACAGATAATCAAGACACAGAGCCAGGATCTGAAAGATCTAGCATACGCAATGCAGTTCTGAAATAAGAAGTCAGTTTTAATGGCACTTGCTAGCTTAGTTAGCCTGATTGCACTTTTGGATTTAAAATAAGCCATCCAGATGTTTGTCTTCTTCACTTAAGATCCATCAGCATGGAAGCAGGATTCTCCAAGTAGGATTTCCACAAGTTAGAAAAACGAGACATGGTTGCACCATCAATGATTCGGTGATCAGCTGACCAGCTCACATTCATTATTTGTACTTTAAATACTTCACCTTTATTGTTAAATCGAGGAAGGGCCTAGAAATTAAAAAACAACAACAAAATGCTGTAAGTAAAACAGTGGATTAATTCATGAGAATTTCCCACACCTGAGCAACATTACTGATAAGATAATTAAAAGGTATTTACTCAAGATTTCAAATAAGTCTTTTTGACAGCGTAATAGTCATAACGGATCTTACAGCACAACGTACGTGAAAATAATGTAGGAGTCCAGACTTGGTCAACTGAAAGTGATTAGTAACGGTGGGTTCTTAAATTATTAAGTATCCAAGTATCACCTGCTATTGCATTAAAAATAATAGATTTTACATTAATATGAGCAATATTTCTGGGATTTGTCATCCCCACAAATTAAGAATACACACTAAAAAAACAATATTAAAATTAGGATATAAGTCATTATATTTTGATGTTTATTCTGAGAACCCATTTTCTTAGGACTAGCCTCAAATATAAGACATCAAAAGAAAAGGCTCTTCTGTTGTTAATAACCACTTGTTAGGTCATCGATAGCAAACAAGAACTTTAAACTACATGGTGAAGTATTAATAAACATGATTTCACATATTCACCGTACGAGACTACAAAAAAGTTAGAAAACCAACACAAACATTTATTAGGGAGTATTTCAAACTGATCTTTCATAATTCATGGTGAAAATACCTGTATTTTTCCCAGAGCACCAATAGCTACTTCAGGAGGAAGGATCACGGGTTTTGCATAAGTGCCACCAATCTAGGAAACAAAAAGGGAAGTTATTGAAAATCAGTACACTTTTAGTGATGCCTCGTTTAGGCAGGTTTTAAAGCAGCTTGCTTCAATCTGGAACATTTCAGACAAATTATAATTCCCAGAAGTTCTAGCCCAGACATGTCAAACATAAGGCCCAGAGGCCAAATGCGGCCCGCGAAGTGGTTTCATGTGGCCCGTGAAGCCATCCTGGAAACAGTGAGGGAACGGACCCTGCTGCCTTGGCCCTGGCCCAGGCCAGCCCGGAGCCAATGTACAATTTTGTGGTGGCCATCTTGGCACTTGCCCCAGTGGACCATGCCTTGGCACTTGCCCCGGTCCCACCCCCTACTGCAAGAGACCCTCAGATCTGTCCCACTCCTGCCCAAGCCCTCACAGGTACCCTTGACGCGAATGATGTAGAACTGACCATGCCCATCCAGTAGGCCACACCCACTCCACCCACGCCCACTCAGTAGGCTGCACCCACTCTGGCCACACCCACCCAGCGCCCCAAGGGCAACCGCAATGCTGATGCAGCCCTCAGTGAAATTGAGTTTGACACCCCTGTTCTAGCCAATAAAGCTAACGTCCATTCTAGGTGGAAAATAAATTTTATTTAAATATAATTGGGGAAATAAGTGACAAGGCACATGGGTTATGATAGACTCCACTTCTTGTCCTTGAATCTATTCTATAGCCCCAGCCATTGCAGGAAGCCCAGTAGATATCTTCTCCTAGAAGCAATGGCTTTATCCTTTGACTCTTCTAAATTACTTCAATTTTCTCTCCTTTGTTACAGTTTATGCCCCCATGATATTCCAAACATTTTATCAGTTTAATGTTACATGCTGTTTAACTTACTGTGCCAATGTTGGAAAGTGTGAATGTTCCCCCTGTAAGGTCATTTGTTCCCAACTGGTTAGCTGAGCCCAATTTTTGAAGGCGATTTAATTCTGAAGCAACTTCAAACACACTACAAGCCTGGACATTTTTCACATTAGGGACGAGCAAGCCTAGTCCTGTGTCCATGGCAATTCCAATATTGTGAGAAGCCTAGAAATGCATGAAAACGTACGGCATCAATTTGTATAGAGGTATCTCTCTTCATTCTTGACAAAATAAAGTATTTCTCATTTAATCAATCTTCAATTATTGTTTTGTAGGTTGTAATAGTTACACCTACATCGTGATGGTAAAAAAACAGGCTATCACAAAAAGCTATTTTTGCAGTGGTCATTAAGCAAATCTGCAGTTGTTAAATGAACCAATTGTTTGCTATGGATGTAGTATTGCTGAAAACTGAAAATGCCAAATTATGGCAAAATCGCTGTAAAACGCAGTCCCGTGACTATAGGACCCTGCAAACAGCTGCAAGTATGGCTGTGTTGCTGAGCACCTGAAATTCAGCCATGTGACCATGGAGGCAGAGGACGGGCAACCATCTGAACTCTGAATCCAGGTCATAAGTTGCCCCAAGGTAGATCCATCTTAACTTTGAACAATTGCTAAGTGACCATTCATAAGTCAAGGACTACCTGTCAGGCAATCCAGATTTTAAGGGAAAAAGTGATTTGGAAAAATATTGCGGCAACTCCAACAAGAAGCTATGATTTTTCTCAAGATTATATTCCTGCTCTCTGCATCTGCAATGTGACCCCCCCCCTTCCTGGGGGCTAAATTCCTAAAAGGGAATAAGGACCAGGACAATTAATTGGTGGACTACTACACAATTAAAGCTAGAGATTTGTCCTCATATTGAATCCATGTCTCTTTCTGAGCATCCTGCAGGAAAAAGACCTGAAATCTTTCAGTGTTTATTTTCTATCTGCAGGATGCATTTAAATGTACCTTTATTGAAAATTAAACAAAACTGGACCAGTTGAGGATGTATTAAGAAACTACTTTTTAAACCATACACAAACCTTGTATGTGATGTTTTGGCAGTCTTCATCCACAGAAGCATTAAGAATGGGATAATGTAATAAGCTTAGAGAAGCGGCCTGTTAAACATATAAAAAGAATACATTACAACATAATTTACACAATTCTGAAGTCCATATATGTATGAGAGGAAAAAAAAGAAAGAGAGAAAGGCAGAGGTACTTCATTAGCTCCTTGACTGCTATCCTTTAGTATGGGAAGGGCATTTTCTAAGTGGACCTACCATAGAAATGTTGCAGATGGTACAAGTCTTAAACATCTTTTCTAGTTTAGAGCAAACAGAGTTTTGTCCTTCTGGGCTAGTAACTCGAGGGAGATTGTGTCTTTGAGTCACTCTTGACTCTTAGTAATTACACACAAGTAGTTTTCTTGGCAACTTTTTCAGAAATGATATAACATTGCCTTCTTTTTAAGCCTGACAGAGAGCAATTACCACAAAACTCTCAGCTGGCTTTAGGCCTAACACAGAACTATAACTCACAATTGCCCATTTTCTAATCCAATACTTTTAATCGCCATATCAAATTGACTCTCAGAAATTTTGATTAGTTTAAGTTTAATGTCACAGTTATTAGGCTAGCTCACATGAAGCCAGGAGCCACAAAGGCCATAACCCTCTTAATTTTCTGGGCTGGGATTCCTAATTATTCTGTAAAGGTAAAGGCTCATGAAGATTTGATGGATTTCATTATACCCTATCTACTGTCCCATTTCATAAAACAAACATATCAAAGAAATTTGAGTGATCCATCCCTTTTTACATTTCATGATTCCTGTCCTTCCATAGTAAAGTTCCAGATATCTGCAAAGAGTTGTACTATCTAGATTCCCCAATCCCCGGGCCATGAACTGGTATCAGTCCGTGGCTGTTAGGAACTGGGCCGCGCAAGCGACGGGCGAGCGAGTGAAGCTTCATCTGTGCATGCACAGGATCTAGGTTTCGTGTGAAACCATTCCCATCCACCCCCCCATCTGTGGAAAAATTGTTTTCCACAAAACTGGTCCCTGGTGCCAGAAAGGTTGAGGATTGCTGATCTAGATCATTCTAGTTTTGTGGAGCAGGTGCCACTGAAATCAAGTGACCTTTCTAGGAAAATCTGTCTAGGATTATAGAGTTGTTTTTGAAAAGTATCTTATCATGGTACTTATAATCAATGCAAATTGGACTATGCAAATATGGTTATCCCAATTATATTTTAGTATCATCCTGTAAAGCATTTTGAAACAATATGTTTGAAATGCTGATGAAGAACAGATATGAAAACGTATCAAACCAGTGATGCAGAATGCAGGCAGATTTGCCTGCAGATTTTCTTCCAAGGTACAACCTTTGTACCTTCAGATGTTCATTGAATTCTGTTAGTTAGTCAACATCATGAAAAATCAAGGGACTAGAAAGTTTCCTGACAAATTTGATAATCCTATGCCTCAACATATGGCTACTGGGCTAGAGGAAGCAACCTCTAACTTACCTTTAAAAAGAAGGGCATAAAAGTGAGTTTAACTCCCCGTTCTTTTGCTAAAGACTTCAACTCTTCTCTCAGATGGATGAGCCGAGTGAGGTCAATCTCATCACAATAACCAAAGTGAGGAATTTTCAAAGCAGCATTCATAGTTTTGACCATTGCCTTCTGAAATCCTAAAAAAAATAGAGAAGGGAAACCCTTTACCATTAGTGATACTCTAGTTGTTTTGCTATTGAAACATTTTGGGGGGAAAACAAAAAGTTAATTTTGTTTTTTCAAAAGTTTCCTTTCAATAGCAAAACAACTGATTAGAGGAAATAGGTCATGCAATATTATAATTATCCAGTCAGATGTATGAAAAACTCTGGGGGAAAAAACTGTATGATTAAGGAAAAGTTATTTATCTAAAAGGAATGCTGTAGAATCAACTTGGCTAAATATGGTTTATCCACTGCATTCAATGGGGACAGTCAATAGCTATGGAAATAATCAAGATTTGGATGGGAGATTTTTAGGAACTCTGTGTAAGACCACATTTTATACTTTTCAGAACACTGTATGATAGCTTTCATGGCCTGAAATTATAGTTGGGTACTTCAGAGTGTGAAGAGAGAGTCCTCAACACCAGGGGTCCCCAACCCCTGGTCCATAGACTAGTACCGGGCCGCGGCATGCCAACAACCAGTCCGCATAAACAAGGAAAGCCCCATCCATAGGATGCAGACAGCACAGAAAACCACGCCCCCTCTGGTCCGTGGAAAAACCTCTCTCCACGTAACTGGTCCCTGGTGCCCAAAACGTTGGGGACCTCTGCTCAACACTACCAGTGAGTTATGCAGGAGAAGCAGTTAAAGTGAATGATATAACACCCAGTCTTAGGTTGCAACAGAAAATTGCTCTCTAGCAAAATTAGAATGTTGGAATACTAAGATCTTATTACTGCAATCCAGGAATCCCCAGAAATTATATTAATTTTCTAGGAATGGGGAAATTAATACAACTAATTCTGAAAAATTAGGTAGTAAATTTAGGCTTCTAAATTTGATAAATAAATAATTCTGAAAAGCAATCTAAGAGGTAGGGAACATGGGGCTGGTTAGCAATCTTTATCAGATTCTATGTTCACTTTCCTAAAACACTGATATGTATTGCTTTCTAATCAGGACTCAGATTCAATTTATTAGGCTGAACTACCGGCCGCATCTAGTAAATACATACACTCACATGCATTGAAAATTATTAGTTTCTTTTCATAGGAGTCTTGATGAGCACTCCAATTCTAATCTAAATCTGCATTGGCTGTATGTGTAAAAACTTACTTTCCAGACCAGCATTTTCATATTTATTGTAGGGAGATCTGGAATGTGAACTTAGGCTGAAGTAATTATGTAACCATATGCTCACTTTTAGCACTATAGTACAAATACTATATATCTATAGATACCTATATGTCTATTTTTATATTTCTCATATAATGCTTTTTAAGAATGGAAACTTCTTTACTGTGCCAGTTTGGGCCTGTTAAGTTTATAATGGATTCTGTAGTTAGAATAATAATTAGTATCTTGGCACAAGCCATACATCAAAGCTACTATGTTACCTTCCAAAGTCTCTGTCTGTAATATTTCTGCATCATGAAGAATGCCCAGGTCTACCTTTGTAGTTACCTTGTTTGCTTATTAGTTGTAAAGCAGTTCTTTCAACCGGGGTGGCTTATTAACATATGTTCAACCTGCCCTCAATTAACGTTCTATATAAGACCTATGTAACTTCATACTTTTTTTCTTGGGCTGGTTTGTGTGCAAGAGATCTATGACCCAGCTTTGGAACTAATAAACATTATTTGGATTCCCTCCAGCTGGTGTTTATTCAGTGAAGTTTCACTACATTTCTGAAAATAATACTGATGGTCAGGAAAACTCACCCACCCAATCAATACAAACAGCTAGAGAGGATACAAATTGTGGTTCTACCACAATTCTGACTATAATACTTCAACATAAAAAAGACAGGTGTGGAATGTCCCACAGTACCCTTCTAAGATCACAAATGTAGTGACAGCATTTTGTAGTTGTTATTTATAAGTGTTTCACACACGCTATTAAAATCACTTCCCCCCCCCCTCTTTACCAGATAAGGCCATTGTTCGATCTTTCGCTGAGATTACAGGTTTAGAAAGTGGTGTTACAGTTCTTTCAGCTTTCTCTTTTGATATGTCTGAAGCAAGTTCTGGTTTTGATGAAGGTGGAATGATCTCAGGCTTTGGTGACAGAGGTAAAATTGCTCCAGTCTGCTTGGCTAAGTAGTTAAGAATGTCTTCTTTGAGAATACGGTTATCTTTCCCTGTTCCAACAACTTCACTCAGCTTTATCTGAAAGATACAGGATAACCAACAATTCAGAGTGATGTAGCCATCTACGCTGAACTAAATAACCAATTTGTAGATTACAAAGTGCTCCCTCAGATCCATGAAAACCTATATAGGAACTCCAGAAATTGAGCACAACATGAAAACTCAGGAAGCAATGGAAGCAAATGGCAGATCCATAACTCACTTGAAGAATCCATGTAATTGTTTGATTTCAGTTAAATTTTCCATAGCGGGTCAAGTTTTGGAAGCATCTGATGCTTGAAACCATGGACCTGAGATGCATCCGCCCTTTCCCAAATGTGTACGCAATTAAATAAGTTATTAAAATCCTGTATCACTTGTTCATAACCACTTATTCAAGACCACATACAGAACCCACAGTAACACAAACCACATATAATTCTCGTTAGATTTTTGAAGCTGATTTGTTGACAAACCAGGCAGTCAAAAGAGCTCCTATGCTTTCTGAGAGAAGTTTTCAATATGTTGGTCCATCTTTCCCTCCTTAGCAGATTTTGTGTAATATGACTGAAAATGAATAAGGAAATATGGGGAGAATTTCAAGTGGAAGATGACAACATGAGGACCTTTTATTTCAGATTCTAGAGATGAAGGGGATGACTGCATTATGAAACTGCTGCCTGGAAACACTTTACATCTGCAAGAGACTGACGCAACTGGCATTGCTAGGGTGAGTGCAGACATTACAATGGAGGGATGCTGCTCCCCAAGTTCTTCCTTTTTCAGACACAACTCGCCTAGTGTATTAAAGAGATCTCGTTCCATCTCGCTAACAATTCTGTTCTCTTTGCTTTCCCCATTATGCTTTATGCATCTGCTGAAATGCACAAAGTTTTTTCCCAATAACCCATTTAGTTTCCTTTACAGGACACAAGTCTTTGCTCTATTCCATGAACAAAGTAGTCTCTTTAAATGCAAAATATTTAACACATAGCCATTCATAGCCTAACTCCAGTGTTTAAAATATCTTTTACTGCCAATATTCCATTGAAGCTGAAATATTCAAAGCTTCAAAGTTTTCAACTCTCTTTAAGCCAGGTAGGAGGGAGAGAGTTGTCAAGAGCTCTTTCCAAACTTCCTTTGGGGAATAGACTCCTTGGAAATTATGCATCCAGGTTAATGCTCAGCAACCTCTCCTCAATATTTGATACCACATTCAGTGGAGAGAATAGTTCCTATTCTAAACCTAGATCAGACAATGGAATACATCATAATTTTTAACACACAGCAGACCGGGGGCTTTTAAAGAGGCAAGCATATTACCGGATCACTTATGGAGCATAATGTATCTCTTTCATTTATAAAGTAGATGCCAAATCTTAAAAGTTTATAATTAGTTTCTCCAATCAGTGATGATTTTGGCACATAGGCAAATATATACATGCTATATGTTTACAATACATATGACACATCAACTGCAAGAACCCTCTTTTCAGTAATAAAAACCTACATTGTTTTCCATAGCAAGGCGGCGAACTGCAGGGGTTACTAGAGTCTTATGGCCTTTGATTTGCTGGTGGATCTGTTCTTCACGTGACACAGCAAGTGTTTCCACCACATCTTCCTCAGGAGTTACAGCTGCAGATTGGACCCAAAATAAAGAATGTGAATTAAGTGAAGTGGAACCAGTTTTGTATAGTGATAAAGGTGCCAGGAGACCATGGGATCTAGTCCCACCTTAGGCATGAAAGCTAATTGGGTAACTTTGGGCCAGCCACTCCCTCTCAGCCCAACTCACCTCACAGGATTGTTGTTCTAGGGCAGGGGTAGGCAACCTTGGCTCTGTTATGATTTGTGGAGTTCAACTCCCAGAATTCCTGAGCCAGCCATGCTGGCTGAGGAATTCTGGGAGTTGAAGTCCACAAGTCATAAAAGGGCCAAGGTTGCCTACCCCTGTTCTAGGGAAAATGGGAAGAGTAAAGAATATTAAGTACAAGTAGTCCTTGACTTACAACTATTCGTTTAGTAGCTGTTTGAAGTTACAACAGCACCGAAAAAAAGGGACTTATGAGCCTTTTTCACACTTACAACTGTTGTAGCAACCCCTTGGTCACAGGATCAAAATTTGGATGCTTGGCAACTGGTTCATATTTATGACGGTTGCAGTGTCCTGGGGTCACCCTAACCTTTTGTGACCTTCTGACAAGCAAAATCAATGGGGAAGCCAGATTCACTTAACAACGGTGTTACTAACTTTAACAACTGTGTGGTTTCAACAGGCCACATTAAATTGTTATAGTAATGTAAGAAAGCAGGAGCTTTGGCACCATTTCCCAAAAACAAAAAAAGAAAAGAGACTAAGGATTCAGCTGTATGAAGAAAAAGGAAGGCCCTATCGCATTTGATCAAAACAATTGTATAAGATATGCTATTCTTATTCTATATGATGGCTCTGAAGAACTACAGTTCCACTGATTGTTAACATTTCTGACAAGGATTAGCCACTCCCTGCTTGGAATTATTTTTGATGCCTTTTAGTATTCTTTTACTTGAATAGCAGCACATCATCTGCACTTCACAAAGAACCACTTTCTGTTCTGATAACCATTTCGTGTCTTCAGTGCCCTCTGTTGTTGTGACTTCTTATCAGGCTTCATTTTGGTATTTTTCCAGAAGTTACATAAATTGAAATCTCCTAGAAGAAACTCTCTACAGCAGTGGTGGCGAACTTATGGCACGAGTGCCAGAGGCGGTGCTCAGAGCCCTCACTATGGGCACGTGCACTGTCGCCCCAGCCCTGCCTCCCCCCATGGCCTCCTCCTCACCAGCAACCTCCCGGAAGACAGTTGCCCCCAGGCATGGCCCACACGGAGCAATGCAGCCAAGGACATGGCAGCCGGGCAGCAGGGACAAGTCTCCGCCCTCACGCCCCGTCATGTACAGATGACATTGCAGGCACGGGTGGAGGGCGGGCCACCATGGTGCTGCAAGGCTGCCTGGGTGATCTGCTGCAGCAGACCGTGAAGGCGGTGGGTGGCCCTGTGGGCAGGCGGGGGCAGAGCAGGGGCAGGCAGGTTTTGGGCACTCAGTCTCTAAAAGGTTCGCCATCACTGCTCTATAGTCTTTTTTAAGGTCTCATATTTTTTTTACACACGTGCATTCCCATCTTCGCATAAACACGTGGCTTAAAGTACAGTGCAAATATAGACACCAAATAATTACAAATCAATATTCAATGCTGTTGGTTACATGGTGACATTCTGATTCAGCGATGAAAAGAAACAAACGTTACCTTTTATAGTAGCTGTTTCTATATCCACCAGTGGTTTCCCCACACGGGCAATTTCATCCAACTCATAATGGAGTTTTCTAATGATGCCATCGTAACGGCTGGTGATTGTGACCGAGGCTTTATCACTTTGTACTTCACAGATGCTATCAAACTGTGACACAACATCACCTTCTTTTACATACCTGAAAAAAAGGAAAAAAAGTCACAAGAAATACACAAGGGTAAAGCTGATCTCCAAAAACAGCTTTCATAAGATCTCAGCAGGTAGCCATCTTGTTAATCAGGTTCATCTGGTACAGAGATGGGAGACCACAAGCAAGTGCCTGGCTCAAGGCTACAGCAGCATCTAAGAAGAAGTCAACAACCTACCACTTCCTTATGGCTGTCAAGAAAGCTACATGAGCCCTAGTGGTGCAGTGGTTAGAATGCAGTATTGCAGGCTAGCTCTGCCCACAGTCTGGAATTCAATCCTGATGGGCTCAAGGTTGACTCAGCCTTCCATCCTTCCAAGGTTGTTAAAAGGAGGTCTCAGATTGTTGGGAGCAATATGCTGACATTGTAAACCGCTCAGAGAGTGCTGTAAAACACTATGGGCCGGTATATAAGTTTAAGTGCTATTGCTATTAAGGTAGCATCCAGAAGTCAACTTGAGGGCAACTTCAATACGAGTGGTGTGTATGCAAAAACAAGGAAAAATATGGAAAATGCTGTTACTGTAGACCTGCAAAGTGGTTCTTGAAAGTTGGTCTTTTTAATAACCTAGTGTGATCAAAGGCTTTGGACAAGGGAGTAGTTGTGTCTATCCACTATCTTTCTTTAGTTTGAGCAAACTGACAGTGATTAAGCATCAACATTTACTTCCACAGATATTGGGTTAATTCAGGGGTAGGCAACCTTGGCTCTTTTATGACTCGTGGACTTCAACTGCCAGAATTTCTCAGCCAGCATGGCTGACTTAGGAATTCTGGGAGTTGAAGTCCACGAGTCATAAAAGACCCAAGGTTGCCTACCCCTGCCCTAGAACAACAATCCTGTGAAGTGAGTTGGGCTGAGAGGGAGTGGCTGGCCCAAAGTTACCCAATTAGTTTTCATGCCTAAGGTGGGACTAGATCCCATGGTCTCCTGGCACCTTTATTACTATACAAAACTGGTTCCACTTCACTTAATTCACATTCTTTATTTTGGGTCCAATCTGCAGTTGTAACTCCTGAGCCAAGGTTGCCTACCCCTGGGTTAATTAAAGCATTCCAGACTTACTAAGCCCAAATTTGTGAGAAAGTGTTCCTATTCAGTTGCCTAGAATCTTAAGCAATCTTGTTTTAGGATTGTTTTTAATGATAAACAAGAGAGTAAGCAATTTATAAACAGAATAAATTCAACGGAGATGATAAGGCATAGAAATGAACTCTCTGAGAAATACGACGACATTCCTTCACACATCAGCCCTTGAGTCAGAAAAATGAGGCCTAGTTCTCAATGCCTTGATTGCTCCAAATATAAAACAATGACTAATAACAGAACGTTATCTCTATAACCTTCTTGGAATTAAAAGATTCTTTTCTTTTTCCCTTTCTTCCCCTATCCCATTTTTCCAAAAAGCAAGCTTTTTGGAATTGGTCCAAGGAAACACACAATTTAAACTTACCACTCTTTCACTGTCACTTCTGTGATCCCTTCTCCAATATCAGAGAGCTTGAACTGAACAATTGGGCCGTGTGAAACTTGAAGACAAAGGAGAAAATGTTAAGCAGCGAAAAATAACTAAGAAGCAATACTAAATAAAAATTTGGAAGAGATGAAGTAATTCAATATACAGGCAGACAAATCAGAATCCTTAAAAACTAAAATGCAGAAGAAAAGGGGCCTTGGGAAAATTACAATGTCCCAACAGACGCAGAGGTTCAATGCCTGCGTGGATTTTTTACTTTGAAATCCTGAGGCTGAAGCTAACTAGCTAGCAGATCTGAACAAAATGCAGGCTGAACTTCGAAAATCGGGAAATGTTAATATTTAGGCTATCTGTAGACAAAGGATTGGTAAAAGCAACATGTGCTTTATGGGTAAATGTTCTTGGTTTGTTGACCCAGCACTGTCATAAAAATAGAGTTTGCAATCTTTATATCTTTCTGCTGACACATTATGTGAAGATCCAGCTCTCTGGAGAAGACTCTAATACTGGGAAAGGTGGAAGGAAAAAAGAAGAACAGAACAACCAGCAGCAAGATGAATGGACTTAATTAAAGTAGTGATAGGGGCACCGTTGGAAGAGACCAGGTTAGGGACAGATAATCAGGAAGAAAATCTATATGGTCACTAAGAGTTAAAACCACCTTGATGCATATAATCAATCAATTAATCGGCATTTTAAGCAAAATAAATGGGTGGATGATAATTACTGAAAGTGAAGCTATTTCTGCAAATACATACTGGACTACTTTTCCTGTACTTCCAAAGCAGAACCTATAGAGTTTAAATGCTTCCTTGTTAAATGTGACATTCCTTTAACAAATTATCTAAGTCTTTACCCCAATGAAGACAGGGCTATATTCTTTTATATGTTAGTTTTATAAACTGAGCTAATGAACATGGGCTTGGGCGATTTTTATATCCTTTTGCATGAAAGAAGCCAGAGTCCTCAATCCAGTAGTTTATTTTACTTCAAATCAAAGAATAATAGCTCATGCTCTTTGAACTCTCCAACTTCTATACTGTATAGTAGACATGTCAAACTGCCAGCCCGCGGGCCAAATGCGTCATGCCGAAACCGCACCCACCCCATTGCCGGCAATGGGGGAAAAGTCACGTGACGTCATGTGACATCACATGATGTCGCAAGTTTGACAGGCCTGCTGTATAGGAATAGAAAACTATTACTAATGGCTTAGGTGTTGCACACATGATGAACTGTGTGATCAATTAAAAGGTTTATTTTTAAATAATTGTCCTTGTATCTCCAGAATAGTAGACTGCACTGCTGTATTTGAAAGCTGCACACTTGGAAAACATGCACATTTCAAACGCCTGAATCTTTCATTCTTTGCCTTGCTTTCTCTGATATTTACAAAACAAATGACATGTAAGAAAAAAAAATAACTAATTTGAACATGAAGGAATCTTACCAGCAGTTGTTCTAAATAATTGATGCTGATGTTGATACCTCCATAAAGTCTTCTCAAACTTAGAAATGTATTTTTGCTTTAGCAAACAAAAGTTACTATGTAGTCTTATCTGGTGAACACAGAGCTGATCAAGGAGGAAAAAAATTAAAAATGTAAGAACATGAAGTATTTTTGAATTCTCCACATATTCCTTTTAATTTGCAAGAAAAAGTATTTTTTAAAAAAATTGAGACCCAAATTAGCAGAAGCATCTTTTTTTAATCTCTCTCATTCTCTTTGACAGAAAGGGAGTTAATGCCATATCAAGGGCTTGCAAGAAGTTAAAAGAAATTATTTTTCTTAGTCTTTTTGTGTTTCATTATCAAAGAAAAAAAAAGTGCGGCCACAGTATACAATTTTTAATTTTTCAAATGGCATACATTTCACAAGAATTATATGAGCCTACTACCCTGTTCCATCGCTCTACACACAAAGTACAGCATCTTGAAGAGGCAAAGATAATTTCCTATTCTTCCAAAGTGTTCCATCTTAGGATGTATTTACAGATAATGCTCCAGTGCTGAAAGGACAGCAACCTTGCAATCTAAGTTCATCAGAGCTATTAATGCCACCCACATTTCACACAGCAAGATTAGCAGACACCAAGGTCAATTTAAAATCTCTTTGTTTCATTCATTCTATTAAAGAAATCCCAATGTATTTAACATGGCAGCTATTCTTTATGAACTTTTACTTAACGTGTTTAAGGGGATGCTTATCTAGTAAGATAGAGCTCAAGGATTGGAGATGCAGTACCTCCAGGTTCTTTATGGCAGTAAATGCTTCTTCTTCTTTTTTTTTAAAATATATTTTATTAAATTTTATAAGGGTAAAGGGGAAGTAGGGTCAATAGGGGTATGACAAGTGGTAGCAAACAAAAATGGTTAGACCAGGGGAAGGGATAGGTACAATTGATTTGTACCTATCCCCCACAATAAATCAACGCTTCAACAAGTAAACCCGTCCGGGTATACATATTCAATCATACTAATTAATATAAAATAGTGATACTTAATATATTACTAATATATTACTACTTAACTATAATAACTTTAACACATTAATATATTACTTATTAGTTATAATTACTTATTGTTAGAATCACAAATAAAAAGAAAAATTAAAAAATTCATACGAATGCTTCTTTTGATACCTGGAAGGCTCCTTGCCCCAACCAACTTTAATTCTTAAAATTACTTTTATTTATTTTTTAAAAAAGGAAAGCTGCAAGCTACAAAGCAAAAGCCTCTGACAGCTATTTTATTTTTATTTTATTGAATGTGTCCAGACCAGTGGTTCTCAACCTTTTCTTCTCACGGACCCCCTTTAAATACCTTTTGAGGCCACGGACCATGGTCATGGACCACCAAGACTTAACTCAATATTTAAATCATATTTCTTCAAACCTTTGCAGACCCCCTGTGACGACATGGTGTTCCTCCCCCCCCCCCAGAATCTGTGGACTACAGGTCGAAAATCACTGATCTAGGCTACACAATTATTGTTATTCAATAAAAAAGGAGGGAGGGGCTGTAATCCATTGTTTGGTTTGAAAATGTGACCACTCTCCAGATAAAGTTAGGGTGACAAGAGCATTTGGGGAAGTGGGGCTAGGCAGACCAAGGATACAACTTCACTAGCGAAAACCTTCTCCTGAATGTCGTTCTATACTAGTTCTATATGCCACTTTATAAGTAAGTAGATTCAATAAGCTTTGATCGACCATCTCTCAAATGCTCTCAGAATAATAAGTATTCTTGAGGGCATTCTGGTTTGGATAAGGAAAGCTTCTTGGAATTAATTTCATTCAATGTATTTTATTTAGGTGCTGCCTGACCCCACAACTACTCTGGATGGCTCACAACACCACAGACAATAATATAAGATAATACTGTATGAATAGAAAAAGACAGTTTTTAAAAACAAGTAACGTTTTATTAAACAAATAAGCTATTTTTGAACAAACTTTTTACTATTTCACTGTTCTGTATATTTCCATTTTAAAAGTAACACCAGGATACCATAGATAACATTTATGAAGATTACTGCATAAATATTTAATGCAATCCATAGCCAGACTATAGCATGTGAAGATGTAAGTTTACAAATAGAAGGAGTCAATATATATTTGTACATATGTAGAGTTATACAGCAAAATTATGTTTACTGCTAATCCTTTGGTTGAGATTAGTTGTTCTGGCATCTTACATAAGTCCTATTTCATTGTGGAATTCAGTGTAATTATTACAGACTTTTATAAAGTGATTTCTCAAATTCATCAGTTATCAGCTGTATTACAAATAAACTTCATTTATGTATGTAGATAATATCAAATGCTGATAGAACGGCTAGGTAATCTTGGCTGAACTTGAAAAATGTCACCACTTAAAAAACCCTAAGAAAACGGAAAGGTTTTAAATTTCATTGGGAGATTTGAAAAGAAAGCCTACAAAAAGGATGGAAAGACACTTTGATACCATTGCCAAAAAAAACCTACACAAAGTTCTCGGGAACTGAGAAAAATGTAAGTCTTTATTTTTTAAAATAAGAATTGGTAAAAGAAAAAGCAGTTTGTAACAAAAAGCAGTTTGTAACTGCAGACAGTTTAGTGCAAGGGTCCCCAACCCCTGGTCCGTGGACCGGTACTGGGCCGCGGCATGCCAGCAACCAGTCCACACAAACAAGCAAAGCCCATCTGCAGGATGCAGGCAGCACACAAAACCACACACTTTCCTGTCTGCGGAAAAATCTCTCTCCATGGAACCGGTCCCTGGTGCCCAAAAGGTTGGGGACCTCTGGTTTAGTGCATTTAGTAGCTTAAATGCTGAAATATCCCTTTTATCTGAGAAGAATTTGAGCCTATCAGCCCCAAGGAAGCGGATAGAGTTCTTCAGGCTCTAAGTGGGACCACCTGTATATTACAGTCATGTTCTTCCTGGTGGGTTAAGGCCTTCCAGGAGACATGTAATTGGATCCAGATGATGACGACTGGATGAATGAATGACAGAGGAGAGGGTTTCATCAGGTCTCAAAGAGGTGAGAAGCTGGATCATCACCTATTTGAGACCTGGGGAACCCAATGTTGGGGACAGTTTCCATCACTGTTTCCAATCTTCCATTCCGGAGAAGAGGAGGGCCCTAATATGCAGCTTTGATTCAGTGTCTGGTACTGAAGACTGTTTAGATTGGATGATGCTTTGAAACCTCATCTAAACTGCTCCAAACTTTTAGGGTATCAAATGTTTATTACCACAATTTCACATATTTTAAACATCATTTTGATTTATGCAAAAAAGATAAAAAATGAGATTGTTTCTTTTTCTTCCTTGAACATGGCATGCTGAATAAAAAAGGATTTATCTCTTGCTGAATATAGGATTTATCTGAGTTCCATATGTAAGAGTACCTGAATTTATGAATGATACCAAAGAATAAGTAATTGTGAATTAAGTAATTCTTAGGAAGAGTTCATATTACTAAAAGAATATGTGAAAAAGTGAGCTAGGAAGGGAGAGAGAAGTATCCCTCTTGTTGATTTAAAACAGAACAAAATTTAAACTGATAACATGTTATATGGGAAGTGAAATAGAAGCTTCCGATAAATTTAGTGCTCAAAATAAATAGCGCTATCTTTCCAAATTAGATGATAAAGTATCCTAGTAGGATAATTTTATGATGATTCTGGTTAGATATGACCTCTAATGTCTGCTTCGTAAGCCTGTTTAAACCTGTTTATTGAATGTTCTGCTATACAACTAACGTTCTGATATGAAGCTTAAGGTTACCTTTTACCTAAAAAGATTACTGCAGTCAGCCAGGGTGACTAGAAGAACTTCAATGTCACTTTGGCAGGCAATCTACATCTAGTGAAAAGCAAATCTGAAAGTCAAAATTGGAATAAAGAAATCCACAATTATAGATAAAAAGGAACCTTGTAAAGATGTCACACAAGGATGGAAGTTATTATCAAGAACATACTTCCTTCAAAGGTGGAGAACTAATAATCCAAGATTGTGCATTTAGCAACCCAAGATATAATATAGCAAGTAATCACAACTGCACAACTTGCATTTATTAACACAAAAGGACTACCAGCCCTTGGATCCTTTTCAGATCTGTAAACCGTTATAGTGCTCAAACCGCATCTATATACTACTAAAAATCTTGTGTCTGTTTGTAACTATAAACTGGGCAAAACTGGAAGGTATAATATAAGGCAACAATTATTGAACCAAAATAACTCAAACAGGCTAACTTACAGAATGCCAGCTCTCATGACTCCAGTGGGAATGAAATTTGGGAACGTTGAAGCTGCTTCAAAAGACTGTGTCTTCCGACTACACTTCCCAGAAACCTGTTAGGTTGCATGGCACAAGGCAAGAACAGAGTTGTCCCCCCTCATTCCCCTGCACCCAATCGGCCGATAGTAAAGCTCAACAGGCAAGCAGTAATTAACTGCTTTGGCACAGAAAATAAAATTTTATATCTCTTAACAGTAGTAAGTGGTGAGAAAAGGATGAGGGAGTAATGCCTGTTGGCAAGGTCAGGCTGGCTGGGAGCAGGATGCCAAAGGCCAATGGGAGAGCTCTCTTCCTTCCTGGATGGAGGTGATCTTTAGGGACATGCCAGGCTGGGGAGTAGGGGTACAGTTTTGTTCATGATCCATGGTTACCTTTATTTCCCCTCCCCTCTACAAAATGGCAGGCAGTTCATCTGAGAAGGGATCTCCAACATTCCCTGCCAGCTTTCCACAAGCAACATCAATGGGGAAGACAGCAGGAAATTGGAAGTCACACTCGCACTATTTTTGCCCAACTGTGATCATTCTGTTTCTCTAAAGGTTTAGGTAAGGAAATATCGCTGAAAGGAGGACCTAACAGGTCACAGGTTGTCCAATTTTATAAGGAGACTTCTGAAAGGTAGAAGCAGACAACTGATACCATAAAGCTGAGAAACTCAGCTATAGCTAAAGCTATTTTAGGCAATCTTATGTGCTTACATTTGAACTAGAAACACTCAGTTTTTAGATCACACACAAAAAAACAGCCAGCAGAATATATTTTCAGCAAAAAAAAAATCTGGAACATAGGTTATGCAGCCTGAAAAGGTCTGAAAACTCAGATCTAGAACAACCTTGGGGAACTGGAGAGCTTTCCAACATTCTGTTTCCACCGTTTAGTAGTCCATCAAAAACAACTCAAAAATGATCAACTGTGCTCTGTTCTTCCATGAATCTAAACATGCTGAGAATACACATATAGATGTCAGTCTGGAGATATCAGTCTTCTCCCAAGTTACTCCCACCTGATGTGTGATTTATTGCTCAAACCATAAGTAAAAACCCTGAGCAATTGCTTAGGGAATTTCAAAATTAGCTTTATCTCTGAAAGAACAAGATTTCTTAAAGCTCAGTACAGTTGCGTATTGCCAAAAGAAAACCAGCTTTGCTTTAGTTTCAAAAACAAAAAAAGATTCCTTAGCTCTCAAAAATACTAACACTGGGAACTGCACAGACCCAGGGCTGCTTCTGAACTGCTTCAAAAACTCTGAGAAAGTGTCTTAAATCAACACATCTGTGATAGGGGGGAGAAAGTCCGCATCATTCCAGGCAAACAGCTGTTGGAAAACATTTCAGCCATGAATTAAAACTCTATAACTTTAAAAAAAACTGCATGAATAAGATATAATATAGAAATGTTTTTTACAGGTTTGGTAGCATCGAAACCATAGAAATTAGCAAGATAGAATATCAAATCACAAAGTTGCTTATATTTATGCACCGCACTGAAGCTTATTTCTGGAAGGATGAATATGGCAAAGAGGCCACAACCGTGGATGACTTGCAGTCCTTTCATTATGCTGACTGCGTGGCTAATTCTTAATAAATATCCAAAAATTCATCTCAAATTGGAAAAGAACAGAGCCAACGATTTACTGCATTTGCTAAATAGGCAGAGGATCAAGTAGATACTTTCAGTTTTGTTTTCTCTAGAGAAAAAATGGAAACAAGCAGGACCTACGAAGCATCTACTTGTTCTCCTTTCTTACATTTTTCAGCTCTCCCACCGCTCACTACTACTCACCAAACGCCGGACTGCTCTGCAGCTGCTCCTCAATGCAATCGTTGCCGCCATCTTATTCCGGAAGGAGAGTTTCCCACGCCTTTCCCACTCCTCCCCTTTATCAGCCAATCGGATCATATCTTTTCCTCCCGCTGGCCAATTAGAACGTGAAAAGCTGCCTTCTTTGGTAAAATGAATGATTTGCTTTATGAAACAATCGACCATCAAAAACAAGAAGAGAGCATCGGAGTTTACAGTCAACGGAGTCATCTCATTAGCTCATCATTCTCTTGAGATCTCCAAGCCTGATGATATAACCAAGTTTGGAGGGACTTAAAATTAACAGGGATGGGTCCAGCTTCACCTGGTTGGGAAATAATGTTTCACATGGCGGGACATCTCCCTACTGCCCGTGAAGTTGCCTGGTGTCTGTTTCTATGTATGTACATACATACGCTGTCTTTTTCTCTGAATGTGTATGAATATATCTCACCTATAAAATGGATAAAACGGATGCAAGCTTCCAGGCCATACAGATTTTTTAGGCAAACTGCATAGTCCATATCCTAGAGGCAGAATCAATCAATCAATCAATCAATCAATCAATCAATCTATCTATCTATCTATCTATCTATCTATCTATCTATCTATCTATCTATCTATCTATCTATCTATCTATCTACCTACCTACCTACCTACCTACCTAGTCCATATCCTAGAGGCAGAATCAATCAATCAATCAATCAATCAATCAATCTATCTATCTATCTATCCATCCATCCATCCATCCATCCATCCATCCATCCATCCATCTACCTACCTACCTACCTACCTACCTACCTACCTACCTACCTAGTCCATATCCTAGAGCCAGAATCTATCTATCTATCTATCTATCTATCTATCTATCTATCTATCTATCTATCTATCTATCTATCTATCTATCTATCTATCTATCTATCCATCCATCCATCCATCCATCTAATCTGCTACAATTTTCTCCCGTCCAATATCTTTTTCTGATTGGTGCAGTCCTACAACTGTGTTTATTCAACACACCTCATTGGGGATTGACAAGCAATCATTATGCGTAACGATTCAGTCGAGCTATGGTTGAAGAGAAATTTAAATACATTTAGGAAGAAAAAAATAACAGCCTTCCGGGGAAAAATTTCCCAAAAGTTGAATATGGAAATCACTTGGCAGCCGAAGCTCTCTTATTTTCTAAGCCACTGGAGTAAGCGAGTTCCCGAGCGCCGCAGAAGCAGCAGCGGAGTCCGGCCTGTTCTGCGCCTGCTCCCCGCCCGCTTTCTCAGTAGAGGCAGAAAACCGGCGGAGGTGGCGTTGCTGCGGCCGTGGCTGGATTTCTCGCTCTCCGTGCTTGTCTTGGGTCGGGTTCCGGTCCCTCGCCATTGCTGCTCCTGGGAGCGAGGAGGTTGATCTCTTGGAGAGGCCTCTTCACTTACAGGACGCAGGACGCGGCCTCTCAGCGGCGGCCCACCATGAGCGACGAAGGCCAAGTGGAGATAGATGGCAGCGTTATGGAAGGGGTGAGTTAGCGGAAAAGAGAATCGTGGGCAAACAAAACCCGTGCCTCTGGCTCGGGACGGGAGCGCAACCGAACGTTCCCAAGAAATGAATGAACGAACGAATGAATGAGTGTCGGAGAGTGAGCAAGAAGGGCGCGATTCTTCTAATTTCTGGCAGGAAGACGTTAACTCCCATATCTTCTTCCCCGAAACAGAGACTTGGTTAAACACCCTCCCCCCCCCCCGAAGATCCATTCTGCCGTGGATCTTCTTAACTTTGGAAAAAGAAATACAATATTAATCTTTGGATTCCTCCATTCCCAGTGGGTATCTCCAGGAATCGCTTATGCATGCCTCCCATTGAATAAATTAAGAATTCCAATCTTAGTGGCTTGCCTGCCTAAGTGTATTATGACATCTGTACTTACCAGCCCCTAACACTCCCCCCCCCAATTTTGTTTGAAAATGGGCATTACAGACTTGTGAACTTGGCACAGACCCTGGGTAGAGGCTTTCCAATCTTTCACAACAGCTCCAATTTTATGACCATCTGCTTTCTTAACTTTGGAAAAAGAAATACAATATTAATCTTTGGAATCCTCCTTTCCCAGTGGGTATCTCCAGGAATCGCTTATGCATGCCTCCCATTGAATAAATTAAGAATTCCAACCTTAGTGGCTTGCCTGCCTACGTGTATTATGACATCTGTACTTACCAGCCCCTAACACTCCCCCCCCCAATCTTTGTTTGAAAATGGGCATTACAGACTTGTGAACTTGGCACAGACCCTGGATAGAGGCTTTCCAATCTTTCACAACTGCTCCAATTTTATGACCATCTGCTTTCCTTGCAGGGTGGCCAGATCTTGAGGGTATCTACAGCTCTGAGTTGCTTGCTCAATAAACCTTTGCAGGTGAAAAATATCCGAGCTGGCAGGAGTCAGCCTGGTCTAAGGTAAATCCTGGTGAACATTTGGGAAAGCGAATTTCGAGCTAATCTTAGGGGAAAAAATATCTGCTATCAGATCATTGTAGCTCGTGTTTATGCCAGGTTTGTGAAGTTCAGAAAAATTACTAATCTGCAAAACCTTTTTAGGTTTTATGGTGCCTACAAAGGAGTACCCATTTGCTGATGGTTATCAAGGATAAAGACTCCCTTAAGGAAGTGGATGGTTTGGCATTGCCTTTGACATCCTTGTCTAGCCTACAGCCTGGTGACCCAAATAGTAACCAGGTCCAAGCCTGTTTAGCTTCCAAAGTCAGAAACATCAGCCAGATGCTGCCATCTGTAAGCATAACCAGTGCTTTTTTTTCTTAAAAAAAAAAAAAAATGTGCCGGAACTCACACATGTCATACAATCCGCCTTGCCCACCCTACAAGGTTCCATCCAAAAAAGGTGCCTGAACTCCATTCTGGGCGTTCTATGAGAAAAAAAGCCCTGAGCATAACAATTCTCAAGTTGTTGGTGTTGGAATGCTAGACTGGTTTAAGCTATTTTCTTAGGCTTAGTTCTCATTTTGTTTTAAAGCTGTATTTTTTACAGACTATGAGGAGAAAACATGTGAATCTCAAAGACTACTAAACTAAAATTCCAAGCATCCTCCAAGCATGACCAATAGTGAGGAATATTAGGAGTTGTGGTTTAATAGCATTTGGAGACCCATGGGTTTGCTTTCCCTGTTCTCTCATACTTCAAAATGCAACGGGGGCTAGAGCTCAACCAATCAATCAATCCTTTATTGTATATGGAAAGCTTATTTAATATTGGAGTGTTCGGTATTGACTGTTCTCTAATCTATATTTCAGAATCTGCTAGTTAACATTCTAAATCAGGTTAGAAATAGATTGGTACATAGTTAGCATTCCAATAAATCCTATGAATTTTGTTACCAGGGATATATGGCTGTTGGTGATACCCTTGAGTATTTTATGCTGAATGTTCATGCTCACAGGACAGGTGGCATAAAGTATTGGGCATACTTTAAAATAAAATCCATTTACCATCTCCTCTTCCACATAAATTCCCACTAGGTACTCTCCTATATAAATGTTTACTTTCTGATTTACTCTTTTCTTCATCATAGTTCAAAATCTCCCTTAGAAACTTCTTGATACATTTCCCAGATTGCTGATTTCTGATAGTTTTAATTCTTACGCAAGTAGAATGACAGAATTTGCTTTCTGTATTATAAGACAGATTCATGGAAGGATCTAACCTAACATCCAAAGCAAAGTGTCTAGACTGAGTAGTAGAAAAGAGAATTAACAAGCTCCCTCAGTTAATTTTGAACAGGCATTTGGGCATCTTTTTTTATTATGCATATAATAGTGATGAACTGAAATAGGACAAAGGGGCTAATGGTTCTGTGGCTATAAAACCTTTTTCATCTGTTTTCATCTACAGATATATAAGTATATCTACAGATATATTTATGGATAAATAAAAGTGTAGCAGCTTGCTTAAGTCCTATTATGATGGCAGTGTGGCATTTAATTATATTATGTTGTATTATATGATTCTACACACATATTATGTTGTTTTATTTCTACTATTATTTATATTTTGCCTTTTAGAACACATATTCCATCAAAGTAGCTTATAAGCCATTTCAACAATCATAAATTATTTTTTATTTCTCAGACTTGTGTGCTGTTTCCAGCATAAAACTGACTCTTAAATGGCAATCCAATAGCAGTTAAAATATATGTAATGAATAAATATAATGATTAACAAAAATATAAACCTATCATATCACTATTCTTATATAATATATCAAATGACTTAAACTTCTATGCAATTGATGGTTCTATCCTTGTTGATAATGGGCCAGGAAAAATCCATTTGGAATAATTTTGGCCTGCCATTGGCCTTCCTTTCTCTTTCAAGCTCAAAGAT
>NW_015386343.1:82277-122392 GCF_001527695.2 Protobothrops mucrosquamatus
TAAAATATATGTAATGAATAAATATAATGATTAACAAAAATATAAACCTATCATATCACTATTCTTATATAATATATCAAATGACTTAAACTTCTATGCAATTGATGGTTCTATCCTTGTTGATAATGGGCCAGGAAAAATCCATTTGGAATAATTTTGGCCTGCCATTGGCCTTCCTTTCTCTTTCAAGCTCAAAGATTTGGGAGACAGAATTCCTGTGATACTTTTGTCCTGGAAATTGCTACAGGGTCATATGGCGCTATACTGTAGTGGATGAGACTAATTTTAGTTCTCATAGCACCATATTTCCTAACTTAGGGGTCCCCAACCCCTGGTCCGTGGACCAGAACCAGGCTGCGGCATGCCAGCAACTGGGCCGCACAAACAAACAAAGCCCCATCCGCAGGATGCAGTCAGCACACAAAACCACGCCCCCTCCAGTCCGCCAAAAAACCTCTCTCCAGGTAACCGGTCCCTGGTGTCCAAAGGTTGGGGACCTCTGTCCTAACTGACTGGGAGGTACATCCCACATGGTGGGTGGGGCTGATACAAATGGTGGGTGGAGTCAGAACCAAAAGTAAGTAGAACCATGTATCTCTATCATCGCCCTCCCTTTCTCATTTTGACATCCTTTTGACTGTCTCTCTGTTTAACCCATTGCTATCAAAGGAATATATATCACACATGTCAGAAATCTGAATTGATTGCCTAGAGAAGGATTTTGAAACCAAAGGCCTTGTGAAATTAGGTAAAAGGCACCTCTTTCTCAGTCTTGGAGAAATAATTCTTTCTAAACAAGGGATGCCGTAATTGAGAATAATTGCCAGTTGCTTGTCGGGGGATTACTGCTATTTTTCCTGGGCAAGTAGGGAGAAGTGGCTAATTAACCTGTGATGGAGGAAGGCATCACCTTAAGCTGAGCATCCTTTGTATCATGCATGTATGCATGCCCAGGCTCTCTTTATGTTCTAATTCTGTGTACTTGACTTGAAGGCCTCAGCACCTGTCTGGATTGCAAATGGTTCGTGCTCTATGTGATGGACAGATGGAAGGTGGAGACATCGGGTCAATAGAGATCACTTTCACACCTGGGAAGATCAAGGGTGGAGCTCACATAGCAGACACTAAAACAGCAGGGTATTGTTATTTTGCATTTGTACGGTATTAATTAGCACTCGGTTTTGAAGCAATCTTATACAGTACATTAAAGCTATAGAATTGTGTCTTTCCAAGTGTATTTCACACAATCCTACTATCAACAGTCAGTAAAGGGATGGCTAAGTATGATATGGGAATTGTGGTCCAATGCATCTAAAATACACCCAACTAACAAAGGTCTTGCTACAAAATGAAATAAAAGATACAAATACATACACACACATATACCTTATATTTTATTACTGTATGTCCTGATTTTTTTGTGGGGTAGATTTTTCTGCTATTTTCTAAGAATAATTCTTTTGTAAAGAGCATTTTTCTCTTCTATGGATTTTTCCCTTTTGTGGATCCCGGAGCCTTTTGATTGAAGTCCAGTTTCTGCAACTGCAAAATCCTATCACCAAATTACAAGTGCAGAATGACTCAGAATTTCAAAGTTGAGATTAACCAGTTGTTGAATTAACAGCGGAATGGCTTAGTTCCAATCCTGTTTAGCTATGAAGCTGGCTGAGTGACTTGGAGCCAATTGTTTCCCCTCTAAATTAGTGTTTCTTAAAGTGTGGACTTAGGACCTTTGGGGTCCTGTAAGACACTCTCAGGGGTCAAAATTATTTGCCAAGCCTTTGTTGAAATACAATATTAAAATGTCATCAGTTAATGAGAAGCAGTAGTGGCAACAAATGCAGCAGTTTTAATTTTTAATGCAGTGAATATTGGTAAATGTAATATTTAAGAACAAAAGTTCTTTTGGGTCCTCCATAATTTGTAAAAGTGGAGAGAGAAAAAAAGTTTAAGAACTACTGCTCTAAAGCATAGTGAGCGTAAAATGGAAGGTGGGTGAGAAAGAAAACCATAGATGTCTTTCCCCTAGACCAGGGGTAGGCAACCTTGGCTCTTTTATGACTCGTGGCTGGCTCAGGAATTCTGGGAGTTGAAGTCCACGAGTCATAAAAGAGCCAAGGTTGCCTACCCCTGCCCTAGACAGCTCAAGAAGGGAGAGTGTAAAAGTAGCAACAAAATCATAGAGTTGAAGGGGATATTTAGGCATTTTGAGTCCCACTCCTTGCTGGGAACATAATGAGAACATAAATCTAATTTTGTCTATGCATTTTTTTTTAATCATAGGAGTGTTTGCTTGCTAATGCAAGTAGCCATGCCCTGCGTCCTTTTTGCAGCCTCTCCTTCTGAGCTCCGTTTGAAAGGCGGCACCAATGCAGAGATGGCTCCTCAGATTGACTATACATTGATGGTAAATGGAAGTTCATGTGCTTAAAGTTGGGCTTTTGATCTTGCCGACCCAATTAGCCTTCATTTGGGGTTGTTTCACCGTGGACTTATCCGGTTAGTTTTATCAGTGCAGACACTGGGAATGTATTCACTATATTTGCTGGTCCTCAAGCATTTTTAATCACGCATCTACCTGAAAGTATGGCAGAAAAGAAAAGAAAATGCTTTTAAAAGTTGATGTGATAAATTAAGTGGGCTTAAATCAAGCATAGGAGATTCCAATCAGGAGGCTCATGAGCCAAGACTCACCCCTTTTTTATATGCGCCGCCATGTTAACTTTTTAAAGCTTGCGCAACATATTTGGAGAAGCGGTGATAAGGTTTTTTAGAACAGTGTTAAAGCAAGTTAAAACTGCCTTAATCTATTCAGGTTGTAATAAATGCCTCCATGTCTTATTCATTTGGAAACTTGATTCATACTTGTCAAATCAAGTGAATGGTTATTTCCGAATTTTGTTTGCTTCTTGTAAGTTGGACACTAAATATTTTTATTACTGAAATAATAGGATTGTGTGGATCATATGGCACATTCTGCCCACATTGCAAAGAGGGTGATTCAAATATAATCGGTTGTTTTATTTTTATTCATTAGATATTTTTTAGTCCAAACTGTGTCTTAAGTGAAAAACAGAGAGACTGTGAGGTCCTTAGTGCTCTCTGAGTTTGGTGGGTTTTTTTGCAAACATTTCATTACCAAACTAGGTAACATCATTATGATGATCAAATTCAATAATCATCATTAGCCTTTTTGATATTACTTAATTTGGTGATGAACTGTCTGCAAGAAACCAAACAACAACTAATCAGAGAGCATAAAGGATTACATAATTTAATCCTGACCTACAAATATTCTCTTCTGTTGGAAAAAAGAGAATGAGAATGATTTTGTCTGCCTGAAAAGAAATAAAATGGCATATTACCCCTCCTTCTAACTCTTTCTCCGGGGTATCTGCTACATTGCCTCATGTCACATAAAATGATAGTCAATATGAGCTTGAAAACACTTGACGCGTTCCTTTTCCTTTATGTCCAAGGGAGTATCTGTGAGATTCTACTAATTTGTGGCAGATTAGAATATAAGCGATTTGCACAGATTATAGTTTGTCCTTAAAACATGAAGAAGTTCTAGCTTTTGATAGCAAACTATTGTCCATAGAAATTGCAGTTTTCCGTACTCAGATAAAATAATGAGGCCTTCAGATACATAGATATACTGTTTTCTGCATCAATCTGGCAACATGATTTAATAAATTTAATAAATAAATAAATAAATAAATAAATAAAATGATTAAAGGGTTCTTTATTCATTAAAAGGATGTACCTATGTTTTTCAATAAATGTGTTTACTCTCCAGGTCTTCAAGCCAATAGCTGAAAAGTTTGGTTTGATTGTAGACTGTGACATAAAAAGGAGGTGAGTTCCAGTGGTATGTTGACTTGTGTCTTCTCTCTGTGTTTGCACGTTTCCATCTCCAATAACTTTCCTGCATTTTGGCGACAAAAGATACTCCCTTCCTTTTGCTTATGACCTGCTGTAGTGGCCTTCTGAGTCAGAAGCCATTAAAAGTAAGTGCAGCCTCTGAAAACTAGAGAGAAGCTTCCCTTGAACTCTTTCATAACTTGTCCAAGTTGTTAAATGATGGGGAGAATAACATACATTGTATTTATTAAATTATGACACAAATTGTCTCTTGATTTTCTCCTTTGCTTCTTTGTCCCGGTTTCATCATCTTTTTGGAACTTGCACATCGATGATTTTAGATCCAGAGGACTAGATGTGCCATAGGAGTAAAGGGTGAGGTGATAGCTCCTTCCGTTCTTGAGCTGTCTCCTCTAAGAATATTTACTTGCTTGATCCCTAATGTTCATAACATGCTTGTGGGCTTATCAAAGATACTCTAATGGGGTGTGGAGTAGGACAAGGGTCCTCAACTCCCGGTCTGTGGACCGGTACCGGGCCATGGCATGCCAGCAACCGGTCCGCACAAACAAGCAAAGCCCCATCCATGGTATGCAGGCAGCACACAAAAACCACGCACTCTCCTGTCCGCAGAAAAATCTTTCTCCATGGAACCTGTCCTTGGTGTCCAAAAGGTTGAGGACCTCTGGTGTAGGAAATAGAGCACTAGATTAAATCAGCCTTTTGCAGGAGTGCTATTTATGTTTAAGAAGGTTTATTTTTAATGGCAAAAATATCAACTCATTATTTTGAGCTCTGTTTGTGTGTTATTATTTTCAACAGGGGCTACTATCCGAAAGGGGGCGGTGAAGTGGTTGTCCGAATGTCCCCAGTTAAGCAGCTAAACCCAATCACTTTAACTGACCGTGGTACGGTGACCAAGATCCATGGAAGAGCCTTTGTAGCTGGGGCTTTGCCAATCAAAGTAAGTATGTCTGATAGATTTAGGTGAGGAAAAGAGCTTGTCCTGTAAGATTTGGATCCAAAGTTGGACTGAATTCACACTGCTTTTAAGTTATAAAAATAGTTTGGTTTAGTTAACATGTTAGAATTTGTAAATGATAGCTTATGATTTCCTAGAAGGAATACACCAGTCCTCTGGTTATTAGCAAGCTATTGTTATGCTAACTATGTCTTAGAAAGATGCCATGCTGCCTTGAAAAATAATATGGGCAATTTCGTTATAATAGCAACATAGTAGAGTGATCATTTTACAGTTCTCCACTTGTGCCATATTAAGAAATTTGTTACGCAGTCGTAAGGCTAAAAATAATTAGCTCCATTGTGAAATAGATTCTTTGCCTGAAGAAGATCCCAGATCCCGTCCTTTAATTGGCATCTTCAGTTACAACGGGACACCAAAGCAAATAAGAAGGACATTTGCCTAAGACAGGGGTAGGCAACCTTGGCTCTTTTATGACTCATGGACTTTAACTCCCAGAATTCCTGAGCCAGTATGGCTGGCTCAGGAATTCTGGGAGTTGAAGTCCACGAGTCATAAAAGAGCCAAGGTTGCCTACCCCTGGCCTAAGATACGGCAAAACTGGTTCTGGTCAAAGTTCACAGTAGTGGACAAGATAGACAGATAGCCTAACCTGTTACAATACAGCATTTTGAAAGATGGTGATTATGACTATCTCCTAAATGTGCCCAGGATTCTGATTATAAGAGCATCGCCAAATAGATCATTACAAAAGACGAATAAGTAATCCCCCAAAACCCTGAGTCTCTGTGCCAAATATGTTATATGAAAACACTGGTGTATAACAACTTCTGAGAATCTGGCTCTCACCTTCGTCCAGAAAGTTATTTGATAACTTTAGAAAAATCATTTTTTNTTTCCGGCGGGTGCCTTACCTCCCTTGAGCTGGGCCAGCTGGTGGTCGGCCTGCTCCGTCTCTGCCGCTTGCCAGCTACGCCTCGGCCGGCGCAGGGGGCGGAACCACGCATGCGCGGCGCTCCCGGGCAGGGAAAGTCCTCGACTTACGACCGGTTGGGTAGTCCTCGACTTACGACCGGTTTAGTCCTCGACTTACGGCCGGTTTAGTCCTTGACTTACGACCGGTTTAGTCCTCGACTTACGACCGGTTGGGGGTCGCGGCATTAAAAAGGTTGACAACCATTGCCCTAGACAGCTCAAGAAGGGAGAGTGTAAAAGTAGCAACAAAATCATAAGAGTTGAAGGGGATATTTAGGCATTTGAGTCCCACTCAAATCTAATTTTGTCTATGCATTTTTTTTTTAATCATAGGAGTGTTTGCTTGCTAATGCAAGTAGCCATGCCCTGCGTCCTTTTTGCGGCCTCTCCTTCTGAGCTCCGTTTGAAAGGCGGCACCAATGCAGAGATGGCTCCTCAGATTGACTATACATTGATGGTAAATGGAAGTTCATGTGCTTAAAGTTGGGCTTTTGATCTTGCCGACCCAATTAGCCTTCATTTGGGGTTGTTTCACCGTGGACTTATCCGATTAGTTTTATCAGTGCAGACACTGGGAATGTATTCACTATATTTGCTGGTCCTCAAGCATTTTTAATCACGCATCTACCTGAAAGTATGGCAGAAAAGAAAAGAAAAGAAAAGAAAAAGCTTTTAAAAGCCGATGTGATAAATTAAGTGGGCTAAAGTCAAGCACAGGAGGTTCCAAACACTCAGAAGGCTCATGAACCAAGACTCACCCCTTTTTTATATGTTGATGCGCCCCAATGTTAACTTTTTATAGCTTGCGCAACATATTTGGTGAAGCGGTGATAAAGTTTTTTAGAACAGTGTTAAAGCAAATTAAAACTGCCTTAATCTATTTAGGTGGTAATAAATGCCTCCATGTCTTATTCATTTGGAAACTTGATTCATACTTGTCACAATCAAGTGAATGGTTATTTCCGAATTTTGTTTGCTTCTTGTAAGTACTCAGTTGGACAGTAAATATTTTTATTACTGAAAATAATAGGATTGTGTGGATCATAGGGCACATTCTGCCCACATTGCAAAGAGGGGGATTCAAATATAATCGGTTGTTTTATTTTTATTGATTAGATTTGTTTTAGTCCAATCTATGTCTCAAGTGAAAAACACAGAGACTGTGAGGTCCTTAGTGCTCTCTGAGTTTGGTGGGTTTTTTTGCAAACATTTCATTACCAAACTAGGTAACATCATTATGATGATCAAATTCAATAATCATCATTAGCCTTTTTGATATTACTTAATTTGGTGATGAACTGTCTGCAAGAAACCAAACAACAACTAATCAGAGAGCATCAAGGATTACATAATTTAATCCTGACCTACAAATATTCTCTTCTGTTGGAAAAAAGAGAATGAGAATGATTTTGTCTGCCTGAAAAGAAATAAAATGGCATATTACCCCTCCTTTTAACTCTTTCTCCGGGGTATCTGCTACATTGCCTCATGTCACATAAAATGATAGTCAACATGAGCTTGAAAACACTTGACGCGTTCCTTTTCCTTTATGTCCAAGGGAGTATCTGTGAGATTCTACTAATTTGTGGCAGATTAGAATATAAGCGATTTGCACAGATTATAGTTTGTCCTTAAAACATGAAGAAGTTCTAGCTTTTGATAGCAAACTATTGTCCATAGAAATTGCAGTTTTCCGTACTCAGATAAAATAATGAGGCCTTCAGATACATAGATATACTGTTTTCTGCATCAATCTGGCAACATGATTTAATAAATTTAATAAATAAATAAATAAATAAAATAAATGATTAAAGGGTTCTTTATTCATTAAAAGGATGTACCTATGTTTTTCAATAAATGTGTTTACTCTCCAGGTCTTCAAGCCAATAGCTGAAAAGTTTGGTTTGATTGTAGACTGTGACATAAAAAGGAGGTGAGTTCCAGTGGTATGTTGACTTGTGTCTTCTCTCTGTGTTTGCACGTTTCCATCTCCAATAACTTTCCTGCATTTTGGCGACAAAAGATACTCCCTTCCTTTTGCTTATGACCTGCTGTAGTGGCCTTCTGAGTCAGAAGCCATTAAAAGTAAGTGCAGCCTCTGAAAACTAGAGAGAAGCTTCCCTTGAACTCTTTCATAACTTGTCCAAGTTGTTAAATGATGGGGAGAATAACATACATTGTATTTATTACATTATGACACAAATTGTCTCTTGATTTTCTCCTTTGCTTCTTTGTCCCGGTTTCATCATCTTTTTGGAACTTGCACATCGATGATTTTAGATCCAGAGGACTAAATGTGCCATAGGAGTAAAGGGTGAGGTGATAGCTCCTTCCGTTCTTGAGCTGTCTCCTCTAAGAATATTTACTTGCTTGATCCCTAATGTTCATAACATGCTTGTGGGCTTATCAAAGATACTCTAATGGGGTGTGGAGTAGGACAAGGGTCCTCAACTCCCGGTCTGTGGACCGGTACCGGGCCATGGCATGCCAGCAACCGGTCCGCACAAACAAGCAAAGCCCCATCCATGGTATGCAGGCAGCACACAAAAACCACGCACTCTCCTGTCCGCAGAAAAATCTTTCTCCGTGGAACCTGTCCTTGGTGTCCAAAAGGTTGAGGACCTCTGGTGTAGGAAATAGAGCACTAGATTAAATCAGCCTTTTGCAGGAGTGCTATTTATGTTTAAGAAGGTTTATTTTTAATGGCAAAAATATCAACTCATTATTTTGAGCTCTGCTTGTGTGTTATTATTTTCAACAGGGGCTACTATCCGAAAGGGGGCGGTGAAGTGGTTGTCCGAATGTCCCCAGTTAAGCAGCTAAACCCAATCACTTTAACTGACCGTGGTACGGTGACCAAGATCCATGGAAGAGCCTTTGTAGCTGGGGCTTTGCCAATCAAAGTAAGTATGTCTGATAGATTTAGGTGAGGAAAAGGGCTTGTCCTGTAAGATTTGGATCCAAAGTTGGACTGAATTCACACTGCTTTTAAGTTATAAAAATAGTTTAGTTTAGTTAACATGTTAGAATTTGTAAATGATAGCTTATGATTTCCTAGAAGAAATACACCAGTCCTCTGGTTATTAGCAAGCTATTGTTACGCTAACTATGTCTTAGAAAGATGCCATGCTGCCTTGAAAAATAATATGGGCAATTTCGTTATAATAGCAACATAGTAGAGTGATCATTTTACAGTTCTCCACTTGTGCCATATTAAGAAATTTGTTACGCAGTCGTAAGGCTAAAAATAATTAGCTCCATTGTGAAATAGATTCTTTGCCTGAAGAAGATCCCAGATCCCGTCCTTTAATTGGCATCTTCAGTTACAACGGGACACCAAAGCAAATAAGAAGGACATTTGCCTAAGACGGGGGTAGGCAACCTTGGCTCTTTTATGACTCATGGACTTTAACTCCCAGAATTCCTGAGCCAGTATGCCTGGCTCAGGAATTCTGGGAGTTGAAGTCCACGAGTCATAAAAGAGCCAAGGTTGCCTACCCCTGGCCTAAGATACGGCAAAACTGGTTCTGGTCAAAGTTCACAGTAGTGGACAAGATAGACAGATAGCCTAACCTGTTACAATACAGCATTTTGAAAGATGGTGATTATGACTATGTCCTAAATGTGCCCAGGATTCTGATTATAAGAGCATCGCCAAATAGATCATTACAAAAGACGAATAAGTAATCCCCCAAAACCCTGAGTCTCTGTGCCAAATATGTTATATGAAAACACTGGTGTATAACAACTTCTGAGAATCTGGCTCTCACCTTCGTCCAGAAAGTTATTTGATAACTTTAGAAAAATCATTTTTTTGTTTTTGTTTTTACCTCAGTCTCCCATCTGCTGAATGAGTCAAATAAGCCAGGTCACCTATAAAGCTGCTCTGTAGTTTAGGAGGTAACTGATCACAGGGCTGAGATTTGCTGTGAAAGAAGGTTTCCAGATGAGACCTCCTTTCTATAGCAGGGTTATCTTATCAGTGGTCCTAAGACTGCTTGACACCATCCAGAGTCTTTGATGTGGTCTCCAGAACCTCTCCAGAATTTGCATTGATCTTGCAGTTGTTTTTTCTTCACAAAAAAAACCTCAATAAACCGGAGGGCCGTAGTCTTATTCCTGTGTATGATTCAATTTAAAGACGTTCGTGTTTATTTTTTTCCCCAACTTACTTGAGTTCAGCCCCTGACTTGCCACTCAAACACCAAGTAGAGACCTCAACCTGAAACGGGTTTAGGTTGTTCTGTACAAAACTCTGTACGAATGGCAGGGAATCATCAGGCGAGCTACTTTAAGCAAACAGTCTCTAGATCAGCTTTTCAGGAGACGCTATTTGCAAATTTCTGCAAAATTAACAATCTTTCCCCTCTTTCCATGTGAAATACACATATGATGGAAAGCCCTTGCATTGGGAATTCCATGTATTCCTCTCTTTTTTTGTTACTTTAGGTGGCCAGAGATATGGCTTCCGCTGCAGTGAAATGCATCAGGAAAGAGATTCGGGATCTTTACGTCAATATTCAGACTGTTAGAGAGCCGGATAACGAGGCCTTTGGAACAGGATCTGGAATTATGTGAGTGAGTTTGGCTGTCCTTTGAGAGTCCAGTTTATTGCCATAGGAAGCCAACTGGTTTCTTGTGAGCTGCTTTTTGGGGAGAGAAAAGGAAGGGTGAGCTTCAATGTTTTCATATAATTCTATAAGTTTTTACTTTGTTTAGAATTGTTGCAGAGACATCCACTGGCTGCTTGCTGGCAGGATCATCCCTTGGTAAAAGAGGTGAGAGCTTTAGGCACCGGGACATTGCTTCATGCGACTTGGCCTCCTCAGTACCTGTTTTGTAGAAGGCTCTGGCTTTATGGTAATAAACTAAAAGAATGGCGGTGTCTTCCAGTTCCTTTCTCTGGCTTATATCCATTCTATGTTCTTATCTGATGATAGCTTCATTATGACTTTCTTCCTTCCTTTCTTCCTTCCTTCCTTCCTTCCTTCCTTCCTTCCTTCCTTCCTTCCTTCCTTCCTTTCTTCCTTCCTTCCTTATTTTATTATTTTATTTTATTTTATTATTTTATTTTTTTTAATTTTTTTTAAATTTTTTTTATTTTATTACTTTATTTTATTTTATTTTATTTTATTTTATTTTTTTTATTTTATTTTATTTTATTTTTTTTTATTTTATTTCTATTCTGCCCATCTCCCTGATAAGGCAGTTCTGAGTGGTATATAAATTTAATAAATAAATAATATTCCCAATAAGGCAACGTGGGTCTTCTAGTCCAAAAGATGTCTTATTACAAATAGAGAGCTTGCCCTGGCTGAGTCTCTAAGGCTGGTTCTGAAGAGGAAGCATGTGTGTGTTTGTATATGTGTGTACATATATCATTTCCTCCATATACTTCATTTGTATGATTATGTCAACATGCTTCGGATCCATTGCATGCAAAGTTCATTGTATCAAGGTTCACTAAATTGGGCTCTCTCTATAGCACATATTTGGAGGAGCCACAATAGCCATACGTGTTATAATAATAATAATAAAGTTGGAAGGGACCTTGGAGGTCATCGAGTCCAACCCCCTGCTCAGGCAGGAAACCCTATACCATTTCGGACAGATGGCTGTCCAGTCTCTTCTTAAAAACTTCCAGTGTTGGAGCATTCACTGCTTCTGGAGGCAGGTTGTTCCATTGGTTAATTGTTCTAACTGTCAGGAAGTTTCTCCTTAGTTCTAAGTTGCTTCTCTCCTTGATCAGTTTTGTTATGTTATGTTATGTCATGTTATGTTATGTTATAGTTCATTCTAAATCAGATATAACTTCCTGAGTATCTGATATCAAATTTCATCACAAAGCAAAACTTCATAACTCTCCCTGGCTACCTTGTGAAAGTGAATGAAGGCCTTTTATAATTTTAAACCATCCAAAGGTAGAAATCTGCTCCGAACATATTTTCATTTATTGAGGAGGCAATCGTGTTAGAAGCATTTTATTTAAACCAGGTTCCCTACTTAATTTTTCTCGCAGGTAAAAATGCAGACAAAGTTGGAATTGAAGCAGCGGAGATGTTGCTGGGAAACCTTCGGCATGGAGGTGCTGTGGATGATTATCTGCAGGACCAAGTAAGAGCTGCGTGTGGGAAGTCTCTCACAAAAAAAAAGCTGAAATATCACATATACACCTTCTCGTACATGTAAATTAGGGATCCAAGGAGTTATTAATTCAGAATCCAGGTTTTCTCAGTCTATCGCCCACCAGCTGTGATAGCCTATGAGTCTTGTCATCTTGAGTGATAGGTGGACAGGAGTTGTAATCCAACACAGCTGGAGAGTGAAGTGAGGAGAAAGCTCTAATAATTCCTGAGCTTTATTAGGAGCATACTAATAAGGAAATACTCTGACATTTCCAGCAGGTTGATAAATTTCAGACCAACCTCACTGGAAAAACAAAATAGACACTCCCTTCCTTTTTGTTTGTTTTTAACACCATTTCCATTTGGTTGTATACCTTGAAGGAGAATAAACTTAAATAAACCCTTGAGAGGTTGAACTTTCCATTATGTTGGGGGAAGCAGGCTGGTGTCCTAGGAGAGCTTTAAGCCACATGGATTCCTGAGTTTCCCCTTTTCTTGCATACTCAGTTGGGAAGTATGCAAGAAGACAGGAAACCCAGCTTTCTGCAGTTGGGATTTTCTGGCATTGGAAATTCCAGCAGAGGTGGCTGTTAGTGAAAATGGGAAGGCGGATCTGGCAAAAAAAACCCCACTTAATTCAGCAGACCTTATTCTCAGATCATTCACTGGGAAAGGTTCTCTTTCAATTCCACCTGCAGTTTTGAAAAGCCACCTTTATAACTTTGCAAATTTTGATACAAAATTTGGGGCTTACATTTCTGCAGCCTTATTTTTCTGTAAACCTGCCTTTTTTTGGGGGGGGGGGGAAAGGTAAACTGATGTTCTCACGATGCTAAATAGTTGCGTTAATACAAAATAGCTTGAGATGAAAGTTTACCAAAGTGATGCCCATCTTCGCGCCGTTTTGGCTTGGGTTTTCAACAATGTCCTCAGTAAGATTGACCAAACTGGGCCCACTAATGAACTCTGTTTAACTAGTAACAATAATAAAGCAGCAAGCTAAAAATTAGCCAGAATCTTTCCAGAGCTTTAGAACCTTGTGTGAAACTGGAAAAGGTTGTAGAGTTAGTGTATTTTACAATAGAGATGGAAAAATATGTTGTAAGAGGACACTCATGTTAATCTATGGTGGGAACAGGGGTCTCCGGTCCCTGGGTCACGGCCCACTCCCAGGATGTGGCCTATTTGGAACCAGGCCACATGAGTGGCAGGCTGGCGTGCATGCACAGCTCAACTTGTGTGAGCGGCAAGCCAACGCATGTGCAGTTCAACTTGCGCAAGTTGAGCTGTGCGCCTGGATGCACGCCAGCCCGTCACTCACGTGGCCCGGTTCCCTTCCCCCCCCTTCCAGGCCCCCAAGCCACAAAGGTTGGGGACCACTGTGGTAGAACCTTTTCTGACTAATACATTTTATTACCGGTAAGTAATAATAAGTAAGATTACTTTATAAATATATTTAAGTTCAGTGGCACTTATTCCCTAATTATATCTTCAGGATTGCAACCATACATTTTTCAGCGACTTGGCTGGTTGTAATCAACTCAGATAATTCAGAATGGTGCAAGCAAAAACGTCTAGAAAGAAAGGCACTCCATAAAAAGATGCTCCAGTCAGATAGTCAAAGAATGTGTCTTCTTTTTTTTTATAACACGGAGTATTGCATCCAGGCATTCATAATGCTGGCTTGTTTTTGATCCCCTCCAGCTGATAATTTTCATGGCTTTAGCAAATGGGAAATCGAGAATAAAAACTGGACCAATTACGCTGCACTCCGAAACAGCGATACATTTTGCTGAACTGCTGACAAAAGTAAGTACCAGGGTTTTTTTAACGGATCGGTTGAACTTCCAAATCTCTCAGTCTGGCCAGTAGTGGTATATGGCATGATCTCTAGTGAAAAAAATGGGCTGGCACTGGGAAGCAAAAAATACAATGATGCCCTTCACAATTCCACGTATACAGGAAAGAATGGCAATTACTTTCAACATATTGAGCCTAAGGTAGGATGCATAACAATTGCAGCTTACATCCTTACTGCCCTCCAGCACCTCCTCCTTGAGGTAGCTGACTTGCCTTGTCTACTGGCTGGATTATGGAGTATCTGCTTGAAGATACGATCTTTAACCATCCCCATTTTGTGCAATGGGTGCATGCCAGCAGGATACAAACTTGAAATTTCCCTGGGTATCATTAGCAGTAGCACATATCAGATATAACAAAGTCATTTGGGGGATGGCACTCTGACTTCAGAATGCTCTCTTTGGGGAAATTGAAGTAGTGCTTAGATTACAGCAGGGGTCTTCAAACTTGGCCCTTTTATGACTTGTGGACTTCAACTCCCAGAATTCCTCAGCCAGCATGCCAGGCTGAGGAATTCTGGGAGTTGAAGTCCACAAGTCATAAAAGGGTCAAGTTTGAAGACCCCTGGATTACAGTATTAAGAAATATCACCTTACAAGTAGTTTGAAGACCCCTGGATTACAGTATTACGAAATATCACTTTACAAGTAGTCCTCACTTACCGACTGCCTTGTTTAGCAATCATTTAAACTTATGACAGTGCTGAAGAAGGAGGTTTATAACCAGTCCTTGAACTTACGGCCATCACAGCGTCCTTGCGATCATGTGATTACAGTTTGGCACTTCATAATCATCCCATAGTGACATGATCGCCATTTGTGACCTTCAGAGCTGGTGTCTCACAAGAGGAAGCTGGCCTGAACTCATAAGTTCAGATATGTTGCATTTAATGACCGATGGTGATTTGCTCAATGACTGTAGCAGAATTGATGGAGGTCCGGTGCAATCACATGACTTTAGTTGCTGGTCCCAATTGCAGTCGGTAAATGGGGATTATCTGTATTTGTAATTTTTGAATGTTTTGTGTGTTGCCCTGTGCCTGGAGTCCACTTTATGTGAAGAACAATTTTAGAAAGCGTGGGTTCTTTTTGTTTATTGTTTGCAGGCTAAGTTTACCGTGACAAAATCAGAAGATGAAGAATCTTCCAAGGATACCCATATTATTGAGTGCCAAGGAATCGGATTGCTAAATACAAATCTGTAATTATTGCTCTGGGTGGGATGGTGTTATGTTTATTTTGGTTTGTTTTTCTTTAAATATCTGTATAAATGTATTGCACTTCATTCACTGGAATGTTTGAATAAAGCACTTCCTTAAATTCCCTTTATTATTAAAGTAATAATAAATAAATGTACTTATTTATTGGGCTTATATCTTGCCTCAGCCCAAAGACTATTAGTGGCTTATGTGATAGAAAAGGGTTAATTAAACAATCGCACCTAAAATTCAACATTTTAATTTGGACTTATTTCTCTCCTCCCCCCCCCCCAAAAAAAACAACAAAAAACTGTGGACAAAATCTGTTGTTTCCAAAGCTGTCCGGACAACTGATAGTATTTGCATCACAAGGACAGTGATGTTTTTTCACCATTTGTATCCTCTTTTTGACAAAATGATCCTTCAATGATATAAATAATGTCAGTTAGAATTTAAGGAATATCCCTTCTCTGTCCTAAACTAAATTGTAGTTTAAACTGAAATAGGCTTATCAGATCTAGGTTTCAAAATGCCAGATCCCTCAGTTTTAACAATTTCCCATCTTATTAGGCCACAAAACAATTCTGACACCTTAACTGCAACATTGCTTGCTTTAAATTCAATTCAATATAACTTAACTTTGTGAGGGGAGGGAGGAAGGAAGGAAGGAAGGAAGGAAGGAAGGAAGGAAGGAAGGAAGGAAGGAAGGAAGGAAGGAAGGAAGGAAGGAAGGAAGGAAGGAAGGAAATTTCTATTGTTTTCCACTCCATTTTGTCTAATGGTTAATCACCAGGCTAAAAAGAAGACCATGAGTTCTAGTCCCACAGTAGCCATGAAAGCCATCTGGGTGACCTTGGGCCAGCCCCTCTCTCAGCCCAATTTATCATACAGGGTGGTGGTTGTTGGGAAAAGAAAAGGAGGAAGGTGTGTTGGATATGTTTACTGCCTTGAGTTATTTGTAAAAACAAAGATGGCATACGAATAAGGAAAGGAAGAAGAAGAAGACAGACTATTGATTTCAAAGTCCCAACACTCCACTCATCTCAAGGACAATGGTAGAAACAGGTTAAGAGCATAAATGTTCCTTTGAAAGTAAAGCTCTGTTGCCATTATTCTGTTAAGCTTCTTATCTGGAGCTCCATTGCCATAACCTGAGCTCCTTTATCTTCAACTGATTTCACTGCTTATGCAAGGACTCCTCTCAGACACCCAACTGTAGCCAGAAGAGGCTGTAGGAGACATACGTTTTGTTCTTTCTGCCTTTAAAAAGATTGTGAGGAATAGCCAGCCATAATGTCTGATCAGATCCCGAGATCAAAGGTACAAGAAAGAGGAGGAGCTGATTAAGATTAGTGCAAACCTCCCCAAGGGGTAAAGCAATCCAGAATTTAATTGGCACCTTCCCGATGTCTGGCATCTTCCAATGTTCACCACTCTGCAGTTAATGCCAGCTTTTTAAGCATACTTAACATTTCAGAAAACCCCAAGTTTGGGAATCTGGCGCCCTCTAGAGCTGTAGTGGCAAACCTATGGCATGGGTGCCACAGGCGGCACGTGGAGCCGTCCCTGTGGGCACGTGCGCCATCGCCCCAGAGGGAGGCGGGGCCAGGCTGCTCCCCTCCGCCTCTCCACATGCGCCTGCGCTCTTGCTCCTGGCCGTGGGGGGGCGCTAAATCTCTCTGAAGGCATAGATCCGGGCAGCAGAGGCCATGCCCACCCAGAGGGCCACGCCCACCTAGCACCCAGCAATACATAAGTGGGTTTTGGGTTGCAGTTTGGGCACTCGGTCTCTAAAAGGCTCGCCACCACTGCTCTAGAGGCTAAAACCTGCAGACATTGTTCAAAACACAGTTTTTGCTGCATCTCACCTAACTCAAGGCAGCGAACACATCTAAGATTCCTTTTTTCTCTTCATTTCAGAACTTCTGAACCAGGTTGTAAGTACATTTTGAGGGGTTGGTCATGACGGTAAACAGCCACTAAGCACTTTTTACTGTTTTCAGGAGTTCCATAGCAATGCCAGAGATGGAAAAAATTAATAGATACCTGGTACTGAAAAGTTTGGAGGGATGTTATAGCTAAAAGGCCTTGAATTGGACTCAGAATAAAATGGGAAATCAGTACAATTTGAAGAGTGATCAGTATTGATGGTTTATGTCAGTGTTTCTCAAACCTGACCCCTTTAAGACATGTGGACTTCAATTCCCTGTTTTTGGATGTCAGTAGCTGAGTTCACATATCTTTGTCCTGAATGTGTTTTGGTTGGGCCCTGTGTACTGTGTGTACCCAGTTCTTGCAGTCTGGTCTTGAGGATTTGTACCTTCATATGTTCTGTCAAATCACCAATTTTGTTTTCGTCAAACATTTTTACTCAAAAATCTCCCAATACGCTGTCAGTAGGATGGCTAGGAAATTCAGGGAATTGCTGTCCCAATGGATCTGGGGTTAGGGGTCAGGTTGGGGAAAGGGGTCATAAGAATGGAGGAATGGACCTCCAGCAGAGATGTTTAAGAACAGGGCTTTTCAACCAGTGGTACGGGTACCACCTGTGGTACCTTGGCACCTGGCAGGTGGTACGCGACCATCCTAGAAAAGTAGTGGGGGAGGGGAATGAGCTGAACCGGTGGCAGCACCGCATAAGCCTGAGCGAGAGGTGGCTGGAGCTGTCAGGACTCAGCGGAAGCGCCAGGATCAGCGCCAGGCTCCAGCTGATCAGTGCTTCTTCAGGGCTGTCAGGGCTCAGTGGAAGCGCCAGGATCAGCGCCAGGCTCCAGCTGGAGCTCGGCGCTGATCCTCGCGCTTCTGCTGAGCCCTGAAGAAGCACCAATCAGCTGGAATGTTGCAGCATGTGCAGGGTCCTGTGATTTACATTCAGATGCTTGGCAACTGATTCATATTTATGACAGTCACAGTGTCCCAGGATCATGGGAAGTGACCAAAACCTGCTGCAACCACCCAGCAAACGGGGGGAATAAAAACCAAACACCCCCCACCCCACCTCCGCTGCCAATCTTCAGCAGAAATGCTCACAACAATGAAAACCTCGGATAGGAGGAAGAGCCCCGCCGGGCGGGCAGGCAGGTGTCTTGCTTGGCTGTGGCTTGGGCACTTTTTCAGTGCCATTGTAACTTCAGTCACTAAACGAACTGTTGTAAGTCGAGGACTACCTGTACTTTATCACTTTTTTCCTTTTTTTTTTTTTTGGTCATCAAGTTTTTGACACCTTGCTAGGCGACTAGTGGTACTTGGATATTGCCATATCCTAAAAGTGGTACAATGGGTGAAAAGATTGAAAAGCCCTGTTCAAGAAGGCTTGACCCAAAAGCAGAGGGGTTTGCTACTTGCACTGCAGAAGCCAAACCAGCCACTTCATGGTGCTGTTGCCTCATGAATGAAATTAAGGCCACATCTGCCTAGCATTGTGTTTCTCAAGTTTGGCAACTTTAAGATGTGTGGACTTCAACTCCCAGAACTCTGAGAAATACTGAAGGGGCCTCTTGAGTTTCCAGACTTGAAGAACTGGCCAAATGCACACCAAAGGCCTTTAGTAAGGAAGAATGAAGCCTCTTTGGATTGTGTGGGTGGTTTCCATTTCTTTCCTTCCAATTCTGTTATCCTGGTTCACTTTTCAGTTTTGTCTCTTCTCCTTCTTTTTAATAGTTTATTTGTAAAACATCTGAAAGTTTTCCCCAACACTGTGCAATTTCATGCTGTAGTTTGGATTCCATTGTTGGGAGCATTTGTTTCGGGTTGAGTTTTCCACTCAGTTACTATAACATTATGAGATGTTTTAGTACCCACCTGTACTCCTCTTTGCCATGCTACCTGACTCCTAAGTATCAGGTCTTTCAAGGAGAAAGGTGATTTGATAGCTTTACCTCAAGCAAATGATACACAAGAGAAAACCAAATCAGGATGTTTTGATAAATTATAGATTAGGGAAAGGACCATATTTATCAAAACGTTTACTGATTCACAGGTAGCATCAAATTTGTCAGCAGATCCAAGAGAGAGTAATAGGGGATGTTAATCTTTACTATTGTGGGAAGTCAGCCCCCCAGAGAAGGAAATATTAAAAGGGCAGGAAAATATATTTCCTCAAAGGATCTTAAAGAGGCAGAAAAGCATGCCCAGTTTTTCTTAATAGCCCCAAGTCTCCCTCCCCCAAGCAGAAACCAGCTCTGTAGAAATGCAGATGTAAATAATCCAGGAAGGTTGGAGGCCCCCAGCTAGAAGATTAAGAAGACAAAGACACCTAAAATCTATATACTCCACCCAAACTCTAAGACAGGACATAATAGGATTAACCCACAGATGCCAAAGGGACACAGGTCAAAATACGTGACACAGGAAATACAAAGCCTCAAACAGGAACAGGAAACAAACTCAAGAGCCCCAAAGGGTATAAAAATCCACTCCCTACATGTGCTCTTCTCTCTTTTCTTCCAGAGCCATCTTTCTGTCTGGCTCTCCTCTTCAATAAACTGCAACCTTCTTTCTAAAGCAGTCGCCATGTTGTTTATTCCCAGCTTGGACTGAACCATCATGAAGACTTTTCCTTCAACACTATGATTAAAATCATAGCCTATAGGTTTGCAGACTGAGTCCTTCATAATACCTTTATCTTCTAATGAGCATAGTATACTGTCTAGGTCTGACCAGCAGGTAGTCCTCAACTTATGGCCACAATTGGGACTGGCATTTCAATCACTAAGCCAGGGGATTGTTAAGTGAATCGTGCCCGGTTTTATGACCTTTCTTGCTGCGATCTTTAAGCAAATCACAACGTTGCTAAGCAAATCTGGCTTCTCCTGTTTGCTTGTGAGAAGCCACTTGGGAAGGTTGCAAATGGTCATCAGATGAAACCCAGGCTGCTGCAACCATCTTGTGGCCAAGTGGCTGAATTTTGATCACAGGACCATGGGGACGCCGTGGGACCACAAGAACACTGCGTCCTTGTGGTTGTAAGAGTGAGGATTGGTTATAAGTCACTTTTTTTCAATGCCGTCATAACTCTGAAGGTGTTAAACAAATGGTTGAAGATGCAGACTACCTGTAGTAGGTGCATTTTAAAATTTCACATCATAGGGCAAGAACCTACTAAAGCAGGATCATAGCCGCTGAAGATCAAATGTTTGGTGTAGAAGCACTATCATATCTAAATGCAATAAAGCCCTTACAGTTCATATTATCCGGGATTACATCTAATTCTTTACCAATATGGTTCTTGTAGCAATATAGGGCCTGATACCTAAGCAAAATAATGACACTTTCTGCATTGATCTTTCTGCTAGTGAAGAACAAGAATATTTTTGCCCTTTGGAACTGGAAATATGTCAGCTGCCAATCACACAAACACTGTTGAGGAATGTCCTGATAAGATACTGTAAGATGCTTACCCATCTTTAACGTCAGCCTTTTCACAGACACTCTCTTATGAGGAGACATTCTTGAAGACAACCGGTCTGCGTGAACTTTCATGCAAAATTTGACTTGCATGAGAAGAAATGAACATTACTTACTAGAAATCAAATTATTCCACTTCCATTAGTGTACTGATTCTCAACATAAGTTTAAAATTGCCCCTAATATTTTGTTTTCAGACGCACTTTGGGGTTCAATCAAAACACTGGGAAAATTATGATGTATTTCATAATATTAATCTGATGGAAATTAGAATTGCAGCCAATCAATCATCTAGATTCCTTTCCAGATAGAGTTAATCTTTGTCATATAGTATATCAAGGGTTCCTCCCCACCCACCCACCCACCCCCTGGCTGCAGATTGGCACCAGTCCATGGCCCACCGGGAACTGGGCCATCCAAGCGAGCGAAGCCAGTGGTGGGATTCAAATACCTGAAGAACCAGTTCTCTGCATGGATGCAGGCCTGGGCGTCTAGGTCTAGAATGGACTTCCGGAAGTGGTGTGCATTCGGCTGGTTCTCTGAAGTCAACAAAATTTAGCTACCGGTTCTACTGAACCGGTGCGAACCGGCTGAATCCCACCACTGAGCGAAGCCCCAACCACTAACGCATGATCCAGGTAGTACACGAAACCATATTCTCCCAGATTATAGAAAAACTGCCCTCTGTGACACTTTTCCCTGGTGCCCAAAAGGTTGGGGGCCTCTACACTACATGATAGATCTCAGCACATGGTTTACGGAATAGATTGCATAAAAAATGGAATAACTTTTTTTTAAGAAAAGCAATTCAACTTTTTAAATAGGAATAGCCTATTTAATTATGGCCAAGTGCACTTTGGTAAGTACACAATGCCTGTTTTAGACTAATTGACCTTATGACACAAAACACTAGTTAATTCATATTTATAGGGTATAATTTTGTATTTTTACTGAAGCATTGTTATATTAATGACTCAGCTAGCAATAGATGTGACACTTGGGGGGGGGAAACAATCAGACAGTTCCACCTAGTCTGCCACAATGAAATTTCCTGTTAGGAAATTGAAAACAATTAACTTATTTCAGAATATTATTTTAAAGATTGATACTGGCCCTGTTTCTTCCATTATTTGTTCCCTTGAGCGCTGCCAGTAGTTTAAGCTGTACAATTACCATATTCCTGAAGGTGCTATACAATTTGACTTGAAAACTAATCTTAAATAAAATCAAATAATAATCAAATTACTTTCCTGAGAACTGGGGAGGGATTCCTTCTGTGGGCTGAGGTATCCTTTATCTGACCCTCATCTAAGCTGCAAATATTCCTTCTGTCTCCTAAGGTCATATTCAAAATTCAAATGATGCCCTTAGAGCCTGTCCAAATCCCACTCCCCTTGTAAAGTGTAAAGTGTAATGTGACAGAATGGGGAGGTAAAGGCATGGGAAGTAATCAAGTCATTGCATTAAACTGAATCACATGTTAAGCTTAATTTTGACATTAAAGGCTTAGGCCTTTCCTTTTTGCAGTGTGATCCTTGGCTGTCACTCAGAGACATAAGGCAGACCTCTGGGTGAAAGAAGACATGGGCTACTGTCTTACAAGGCAGGATAGAGCCATTAGTTATGTCTTCTTAAATATTTATTATAAATCACAGTCCAGCTATCCAGTGCACAGCACCATTGTGGACAACCTCACTTAGGTATTTCAAACTTTCATCGTGGTGGCTTTCAATCTGATAACACCTGACTGATAGTGTGCAGAGAGGCCGAACAGATTTCTCCACAATGCATTCTCTTCATTCAAAGGGTTAGCTGGAAAATCTGGCCCATCAGCCCAGTGTTGAAAAGTTGCTCAAATTTCCAACTTCTGGTTTTCTTCACTTCAGGAACCCATGCTTTCACTCAAGAGCTGGGAGGACAATTTCAAGTTCATAGGACAAAGAAAAACCTGAAGGCTGAAAAAAAGCAGTGTAAGTAACTATCCAAAGAGAATCCCAAAGGTGCTTTTTCACAAGGCAACTGGACTTTTTCTTTCTTTTTTTTTGCTTTGAAGACATTTCGCTTCTCATCCAAGAAGCTTCTTCAGCTCTGAAGAACTGAAGAAGCTCCTTGGATGAGAAGCGAAATGTCTTCAAAGAAAAACAAGAAAGTCCAGTTGCCTCGTGAAAAAGCACCTTTGGGATAAATATGGCCTGGATGACTGAGAATCTCCATAGATATCCAAAGAGAACTTACGCAAAGCTAATTAATGCCTTTGGTCTTTGTTCCAGGAAAGCAGAGCAGTGATATTTTTAAAAGTTGATATGAACATATTATTAAGTTAAAATATTACAATATTAAGTATTAAAGTAGAGCCATGGTGGCTCAGTAGTTAGAATGCAGTATTGCAGGCTAACTCTGCCGACTGCCAGCAGTTTGGTTCTGACCGGCTCAAGGTTGACTCAGCCTTCCATCCTTCTGAGGTCGGTAAAATGAGGACTCAGATTGTTGGGGACAATAGGCTGACTCTGTAAACCGCTTAGAGAGGGCCATAAAGCACTATGAAGCAGTATATAAGTCTCAGTACTAAGTGCTATTGCTATTAACGCAATCCCAGAGGTCAGTAAGTGATTGATAAAGTAAATTCTTGAAATTAGCTGGTCAGACTATAAGAATATGTTGTATTTCAAGGTATCTGAAAGTGGGCAGTCTATCTGCTCCTATACAAGGGATTGAAATTATGTAATTAAGGCTCATAGATAGGAAGGGATTTGAAAGTCTACGTTAGCTCCTGTTAATAACAGTAATTTTCTGGCAGATAGTCGACCAGTCTCTCTTTAAAAACTTTTAGCAAAGGACAGCTCACTGCCCACAGGTCATACTATCAGGGAGCTCTCCCTAAATTTAAATTGAACTAGACAACTAAACAACCATTTTCATTCCTGTCACAACTTTCAGCAGAGCTCAAGTGACGTTTCCTTCTCCTTCTCCTCCTCTTCCTCAGCTGATCTTCTGAGTTCCCTGCATTTTGCCAGAAAGAAGGGGAACAAAGAAAGTTTTGGACTGCAAAGAAAACTGCACCTTCATTTCCCATTCCACCATGTCCTCGAGGGTCCTCTCCAGGGAGGAAGAGGGCTCATCTGTTGACTGCCAGCATTCCTCAGCCAGCTCTAACTCATCAGAAACATCTGAGTCTCTCCCTGATCCTTCGCTTATCACATACCGCCTTTAAGAGATTTCAGATGTTGGCCTCGGTTCCAAAGCAGCCAATCACCACTTGCCCATTAGGGCTTGCTGCCAGCCAATTGGGTACAGGGACAGAGGAAATGGAAAAGAGAGCAGGGATATGCCACTCACATTTTCCCTTGCAGCACATAACCTATGACAGTGGTGGCGAACCTATGGCACGCGTGCCAGAGGCGGCACAGAGCCCTCTCTGTGGGCACACTCACCATGCCCCGGAGATGGCAACCGTCCCTCTTCAACCAGCCGCCCACTAACTCACCGAGGTCCCATATGGCTGGATAAATCCCAGCACCCATGCGCTCACTGGCCTCTGTGTGCAGGGGTCGATGGTGTCAGCCAGCAGCCGTCCTGGCCCCTGCCTCACCTTGCCCTGTGACAATGGCACCCCCACCCTGCCTCACCTTGCCTCGCCAGATATTGGGTGCATTATTTAAATCAGCCCACTTGAGGTACCTTGATTCAAAAATTGTTGCCCCGTGATGCGCCATTTTGCCCAATTGAAGGTTACAAACAGGCAGGAGAGTTTTAGTAGTACGGTATATAGACACCAGTGGTTTAATCTGAATCCAAATCCCGTGCTGTAGAGCAGAAAACCAATTTACTTTACCATCTCCGAGGCAGTCCTTTATATATTTAGATTCAAGCTGATTCAGAAGTTGTCACATTGTGACAACACATCTTACACAAAACCTTTTCTTTGTGATCATAGACGAAGTCTACAGCATTAGCAATAAAATGAAAAGTCAACAGGAAATAAGAGAAAAAAAGATGTCAACAACTGAATTAAATCAAAGCTTCCACACTATAAGTTCTTACAGTTTCAAAACGAATTTATGAATCTTCTCCAGTAGATATGTTAAGGCTGTAATGTTTTTTGCAGTTTCTGGTATACAAGTAGTCCTCAACATATGAACACAATGGGGACCAGAATTTCCTTTGCTATGCCAGGGATACGTTAAATGAGTCATGCCCAATTTTACAACTTTTTTGCCACAGTTTTTAAGCAAATCACTGCAGTAGTTAATTAAATCATGCTGTTAAGCAAATCGGGTTCTCCTGTTGATTTTGCTTGTCGGAAGCCAACTGGGAAGGTCTCAGATGGTGATCATGTGACCCTGAGATGCTGCAGCTGTCATAAATACATACCGTTTGAATTTTGATCATGTGACATTGGGGGATGCTGTGATGTAAGTGCAGAGACTAGTTGTCAGTCACTTTTTTCAGTGCTGCTATAATTTCAAAATGGTTTACAAATCAAGGACAACCTCTATTCTACATACACATGAAATCCCAAAGGTGCATCCATACCTGGATGACTGAGAATCTCCATAGACAGACGCATGAAATAATTTATTTAGAACCTGGGCTGTAATCTTGTCTTTTTCTGGGAATTATAGAGTAGACATGTTTTTATTTCTTCACTCCTGATGCCATATCATCATAAACACAGGATGAGCAAAACAGGGATTGTTCTGTCATATATACAGATCTGGCTTATAACAACTAGTGTGAAGGCATGTCTCTTCTTCCAAAAGATACAAGAAGGATACACAGTGGTGGGATTCAGCCGGTTCACACCACCTTGGCAGAACTGGTAGCTAATTTTTTGTTACCCAGGCCCAGAACAGACTTCCAGAAGCAGCATCCGCACAGAGAACCGGTTGTTCACATATTTGAATCCCACCACTGAGGACATACATAATGACTTCTCCTATGTGACAAAGCAGGACATTGGCAACAGTGAAGATTTGTTACATCCACTCCTCCACCCAAAGTTGCACCTTGACCAGCTAGATCTTGCCCTTAATCAGAATGTATCTCAATAAAGTAGAAGATACTTCTGTCCACCAGCTACTATCTTTAAACCATTTGTGAGAGGGAGTAATCCAAACATGTTGCATGCCACTATTTTTGGCCTCTTGCATACTGCACTGAAAAATGGATAGGTTTTAGACTATGATGGAATGGATCATTCAGATCAGTATTTCTCAACCTTGGCAACTTTAAGATGCGTGGACTTGGGTATTCTGGGAATTGACGTCCACACATCTTAAAGTCACCAAAGTTGAAAAATGCTGGTTTAGACCACTAGAGTCTAAATGGCCTAAACAAGCCATTCAAATCAGTCTAAATTCTCTTGTTGAATTTATTTCTCAGTGGAAGAATTCAGATTAAAGCATTAGTTCCACTGTCAAAGTGTTTGTTGACTGAGGAAGAGATTTTTTAACATTTAACCAGAACCTTCCTTCCAGTAACTGCCTCCCGAAAGTACAGCAAAAGAACATCTTACAATGACACCAAAAATAGCTTTCCTGGATGCACCAATAAATCTACTGAGGTTTATAGATGGCTTTAGTAAAATGTGGAGAAAGTACTGGAAAGCAAAGGATCAAGGATGGAGACTAAACATCACTAACAAATAGTAAAAAAAACCTACAAAAAACTAGACTCTTCATATTTTTTCTCCTCACATTTCTCCTCTGCGTTTTGTTGATTCCTTTTCTTTGGATAGCTCAGAGGAACACCTATTCCGTAAATGTTGGCAAATATTTGATCTTTGGCATCAACATATAGGAAATATTAAATCCTTGCTCATAGGCAACAAAACAACTGTCCTAGGCATGGTGGAAGCTGCAAGAGTGAAATCCCTAGCCACATTTTTACTTATTTATTAGATTTTATCCTGATTTTATTACTTTATAAGTTATTTAAGGTGACCAACATTCATCATACTCCTTCCTCTTCCTCTTTTTCCTCACAACAAAAACCTTGTGACGTGGGTTGAGTTGAGAAAGATTGAGTAGCCCAACATCACCCAGGTAGCTTTCATGGGGACTAAAACTCACAGTATCCTGGTTTCTAGGTCAGCATCTTAACCACTAGACCAAATTGCCTCCAATGAAGTTCTCATTGGAAAAACACTCAGTTTGCTGACTAGGGACAGTTTTGTAGCCCTGGAGAGGTGGGGGACAATTGTCCAAATGATTCCAAATGATTCTTTTCATTTTGTACTGATGCAACCTTTTCCCAATTGCTTTTGGTGTTGACCTCAACAGCTCAATCAGCCAGAGTATGTGAGAAAACCAAAATGACGGAATTCATTTTATATTTTAATTAGTTTATAGACTTGACTGACATACCTGAACTGTACTTTGAATGGGTCCCTTTCGGTGCATCCCCTTGCACACTTAAAAGGCACTGTACTCTGACTGATTCTGTCTCTCTCCCACTGATAGTGCAATTCTGTGATGTTCCTCCTACTAATTAAGGAATGCATTTGTACAACATGCTCACTCAATTTATCCCATTTGAGGGGTCAAATGACATGCGGGGATTTGATGTAGTGGTTAAGGCACTAGGCTAGAAACCAAGAGGCTGTGAGTTCTAGTCCTGCCTTAGGCACAAAGCCAGCTGGGTGATTTTGGGCCAGTCCTATTCTCTTATACTAACTCATCTCACACTGTTGTTGTTATAGGGAAAATAGGAGGCGAAAAGAGTATTAGGTTTGTTAGCTGCCATGAGTTACTTATAAAATAAAGTAAAAGTAAAATAAAATCTAATAAATTATCTATGTAACTAAATATATATATTGAACCATGCAGTGATTGCATGGGCTAAGGAGGAGAGAAGCAAGGGCATTTCATATCAGGACTCTTAAATTGTATTATGAAAAGTATACACACTATATTTACTTCATATAAAACACAATCACCATTTAGTTATATTAGAATGCTTTCAGAAAGATACCTATGGACTCTACCAATTTTCTTCCATTTTTTTTTACTTAACTGATTTTTGTTTGGTTAAAAAATATGAAAGAAATAATAGAAATCACAAGGAGATTTGCAAATGAAATACAATATCTGGACCCTGGTTAAATTCTGCCAAAGAGATTGAGCAATTGTACATTAAAAGCTCCATATGGAGTCGGACAACATGTGGCTTTCAAGATGTTATTGGCCACGAACCCCTAAGCAGGATACTAAAGGCAAAAGAAGATGTGAGATACATTGCAACAATGGAAGATTCCCAAATTGCCACTCCTCAAGAAGCTTCCCCAGTGTCAATCTTCCATTTACCATAGAGAAATGTACCTCAGAACCAGATGAAGAGAGAATAACATTGCATTTTCCAATATGTATTTCCTCAGTAGAAGTAGCCACGAAGCTTGATAGCAAAACAAGACGTACTTAACTATACATGCATACACATAAGTTTGTGATTTCTGAAAGGATTTATATGAAACAATAATTGTTGCTGTTTTTTACATGCTATCTGTACTTTATATTTGGACTAGTAACAATCAGCATAGCAGCCTGTCACAAGAAAATGCATAGGATTTCCTACCCTTTTTGCAACAGAATGTTTACTAGAGTTGGCCTAAGATAACATCTTGATAGCCAAGAGAAGCAATCCAAATGGATCTACCCTCTTAACAAATGGCAACATTAAACTGAGATTTAACTGGACTTGCTAATTTTTAATAATGTACCAGTGCTGGCTTAGGTGATTTTGTTCCTTGAAAAGAGGATTTCCTGATCTTCTGTTGAGTGTGAAGTCCCCCTTGTATTCACCAGTTTAACTTCACACTGTTATTGCTCAAAGTCTCTCCTAAGAGGTTTAATGGCAGTGACACGGATACGATCACTGAACTGTTAGTGTCAACTTTAGAATGAGCATGGCTGCTGCCATTTTTTCCTTTTCATTTCTAGTTGACACATAGCATGGAGGGAGGGGGGTTGCCAGTTGTTGTGCTGGACAAAACAGACTTTCTTGCTTGGACTTTCTCTCATGGGAACCAAAGTCATCAGCTACTTCCGAGACTACGGGCTGGGCGTTTCATGAAAAGCCCGGCAACAAGCTGTATGTATGGGGAAACGTAGTTGCTTGCATAGCCTTAGGGGTGGGATTTCTTAACTTTGTATTGGGGAATTGTTATGCACCTCTTCAGACTTGGTTTCACTTTTGAAGTGCCGATACTTTGTATCAATAAACATGTTCTTTGAGGAACTGCAAACCTCGGAGTTCTGCTTTATTTGTCTGTCTGTCGGAACCTTGACATTAAACCAAGTATGTAAGACAATAGATTTGAACAGCGTTCGGCATCATCTACACTTCTACAGCAATGCCCAAATGATAAAACACACATGGTGGCATCCTTATGCAAATGTTGTCCTTAGGCGTTCATGTTCAAACATTTGGTGCAAGTCACATTTGCGTGATGATGTCATCATCACACATTTCATCCTTTGACTTCTTTTGCTCTCCCTGAAGATATCCATGGTCACATCTCTGCCATTGCCCAGTATCTCCTTTTTTCTAGAGAAAGAATATTCTATTGGGTTGTAGCTTACTGAGGATAACAGGGAAAATCAAGAGTTACCAGCAATGCTTATAAAATCAGAAAAACACTTTTATTTACAATTCAATCATACATTGATTAATTACAGCATTTTGGCTATTTTATTATCTAGCCAAAAAAAAAAAGGAAATTCACAGATATCAACATAAACATTCAGTTTCACAGGAGAACATTGCATTGCTATCAATACATTTAAATAATACTGTACAAGCTATGAAAGTACCAAAACATGAACCAAGTAGGTGAGAGGCTCACAATATATATATATTTTTAAAAAAACAGGTAATAACCTTGGAATAGAACTTAAATTGCAATTTTGTCTGGAGTGTACAAATTATTCCTTTCATAATATAGTTGACAACATCAAAGTAGAGTTTTTGCTTTACAATGAGACTCATACCCTACTTTAAATGTGCATAAGACTGTACCTCCATTTTATTCATATAGCTAGTACTAAGTAATGGGACATTTCTAATTAAGTAATTTCTAAGTAATAGGACATCTCTAGGAAAAGGAAGTAACAACAATTAAACTCGTACATCTGTCAGTGTATGCCAGTTTAATTGTTATTTTCTTTTCCTAGAGATTCCTGGGAACTATGGTCTTCTTTCAAGTTTCCTAATATTTCTCAAAGAATATTAGCTTCCACTATTATGCAGAACTTTAAAACTGTATACTGCATGTACTCTATCCTCCCCACTATTTGTAGCATTGCAAACATGGGGGTCTGAGCATCTATTTATACAGAAACAAACCCTCAAAGTTAAGCACTTTTTAAATTTAAATAATTTCAACAGAAGAATGAAATGCATTTTTAAAGCTCCCTCTTGTTGAGATCAGTAGGTCTTTAAAATCCACCAGGATTAAGCCCATTCTGAAAAGAAAATCTTCAGAATATCATCTAATTATTCACAAGTAGCAGTGAATAATTTTGCATTTGCTACTTACAGGTTAAAAATACTATATACAAAATACATACATCTATTGTAGATTTACCCAATTGTACTCCATCTCTGCATAATACATATGTTCAGAATATGATACATTATTTACAAGGAATATATAATATATCTTACATCATATTTACATACATTTCTACTGTCCAACCCTTCAAAAACAGTTTGGAAATGACCCATCTTCTAATCTAGAACCAAGGGTCAAATCACTGCTTCATTGAGAAGTGCCTGCATCCACAAAGTCCCCACCACCAAAATATTAGAGCAATAAAGAAAACAAAATTAAATATCCAAGCAGTGGGCCACTTTGCAAGGAAGCAAAGAGGTTTAACTGTTGAAGTAAAATTGTGGTGAGACCACAGACCAAGTAAACTGATCCAGGGATGACATTAAAAAATTAGCAACTGGAGCTTTATAGGGATTTTGCAAAACAAGAAACACCTTTCCTGTTGCTAGCAAATAGTTAAGAGTTAAGCTGTTAAGAGTTAAGCTGCTCATATGGGGTCCTTGGTGCTCTGTGAACTTGTTTTGTTGCAGACATTTCATTACCCAACTAGGTAACATAATCAGTACTACGCTGCAATACTACTTCTCTTCTATTGATAAACTGTTCATATTGTATAACTCGCCTCTATGTATAAAGATCTCTGGATAGCCCATCCTACTGCACTTCACTATTCTCATAAGTAACTACTTTGTTTGGGTATGTAGGTAAATCTGAAACTTAGTCCAGCACTACCAAAAGTAAGGCAGGTTTCATTTGGCTTGTGTTGCACATGAAAGTTAATATTGTAAAATAAAAGCATAGTTTAGAAACATATCTGTAGATTAGCCCAAGATCACAAGCACTTTGTGGCTGAGTGGAGACACTGAGTGGAGACAGAGTCTGCGCTCAAGAGACTGGTTTTCGTGAAAAGGCATAATTTGGTTGCATCCTTTCCAAAGCACATCAGCGCAATTCCTCCCACGTTGAGTTGTGATGAGAAAGATCACCAAAGACTCTGAGCAAAGTCCAATATCATCTAGTTGGTAAACTTGCAAAACTGTCTAGTTACTTCTGGTTAATGGATTTATATGTTTGGTTTAAGTGAGTCTGCAAGACTGTAGGAGCCATTTATCTTCATCTTTCTAAAAATGTAAATAAATATGGCAGCCGCAGGACCTGCTACTGTTGCTAAACAAGAAACTACGATGATTACAGGTGTCACGTAATCCAGCTCTTCAACTCTGGCTGAAAATGAAACAAACAAACAAAAATTGAGTATAACAACAATGGCCATTGGCAATGCTATCTAAAAGTTTCACTAGCAAATGTTAATCTATTTCTGGATTTAACATTACCTCCTCTTCCTTCTCTTCTGGGGCTGACATTTTGTTCACCAATTGTACAAATTTCAGTCCCCTTTATATCAATATTTATATAGCTAAATGTCACATTCATGGACAGAAGGTCCTGATACACAAGTACAGGTAATCCTTGAGTTACGAATGTAATAGAACCTGCCAATTACATTCGTAACCTGAGGATTTGTTAATTGGGAGCCTTTGGGGGCACGGTCTCGTAAGTACTTTTGGGGGCTTGGTTTCGTAACTTTGAACCGTCGCTAAGTAAACTGTCATAAGTCAAGGACTACCAAGGGAGGGGGAGAAACAACATTATTGCCAACAAACCCCTAAGACACCCTTTCTCAATCTTGTAAGCTTACAAATGCGTGGATTTCAACACCCAGAATTCACTGCAGTAGCCCTGCTCTCTGGAGAATTCTTGAATTAAAGTTCAAATAAAAATCAGTTTACGGAAAGCTACCATACAGATCAATGTTGAATGTTAACCAACTTTAGTTAGGAGTGAAATATGGGCTAAAGGGAAGGTAATAAAATAATGAAAAGGCTTAAGTATCAGATCTACTGAAAACCCTCCATTTTTTTTATCATTTTTCTTCATTGTTATTTTCCTCTTCTATATAATCTCTTTATAAATGTAGTCACCAACTTACAACCATTCTTTTAGTGATTGTTCTAAGTTATAACTTATGATCATTTTTACACTTATGACCCGTGCAGCATCCCCATGGTCACGTGATCAAAATTTGGACAGTTGGCAACGGGCATGCGTTTATGATGGTTGCAGTGTCCCGGGTTCATGGGACCACTTTTTGCGACCTTCGGACAAGCAAAGTCAACGGGGAAGCCAGATTCACTTAACAACTGTGTTACCAACTTAACAATTGCAATGATTCATTTAACAACTGTGGCAAAGAAAGTTCATAAAATGGGGTAAAGTTTCACTTAGCCGTCTTGCTTAGCAATGGAAATTTTGGGCTGAATTGGGGTTGTAAGTCAAGGACTACCTGTACAACAGCTAGTTTGCTGTCTGAGCAATGCCTTTTAATACTGCAAGAATCCTAGCAAGGGAAAGGAAGAACTGATCCCAGTTACCTTTTGGGGACTGCTACCCAATAAGCATGGAGTGTTAAGGCAACGCAATCTGGTAGCAGTATTAGTATAATATGGTTATATGGTTCAAAGGTGGAAAAATACATACCAATTATTATGATCTCTTCTGTATTATTTCTGTCATCATCAGAAACATCCACCGGGTACACAACTGTATTATTTTTCAGTGTTGCAAGCAATGTCACCAATGAAATTATTTTTGGTGCTGTGTGTGATGTAGACATTGTAATCAACTCTGGTGCTGCTATTTCTGATGTAGTAGACATAAACGTTTTCAGCGTTGCATGAGATGTAACTGATTTTGTAGTTTCTGATGCCACATCTGATGTAAAGGATGTTGTTGTTTCAGATGGGGTGGTTAACGTTGTTGTTTCAGATGAGGTGGTTAACGTTGTTGTTTCAGATGGGATGGTTAACGTTGTTGTTTCAGATGAGGTGGTTAACGTTGTTGTTTCAGATGAGGTGGTTAATGTTGAGGCGGCTGTTGAAAAGGCTGAAGAAAGAAATGAAAATATGTACTTCTGTTAATTGTTTAAAGAAGGTAGTCTACTCTTAACAAACATAAAAGCAGAATACATGATATAGTACAGGGGTAGGCAACCTTGGCTCTTTTATGACACGTGGACTTCAACTCCCAGAATTCCTGAGCCAGCATAGCTCAGCTTGGAAACCTCTCCCCTCAGCATGGCTGGCTCAGGAATTCTGGGAGTTGAAGTCCACAAGTCATAAAAGAGCCAAGGTTGCCTACCCCTCATATAGTATATATGAGTGTTAACTGTGAGAAGTTAACGTTAACATGAGAAATTCCCTGAGGGTGGTCTCCAGCACTAGTCTGAAAGCTCAGAAGACAAAACCCCAGGTCCCAGTGATCAACCCAGACTGGATCCTGCAGTGTTAACATTGAATATTTTCAGTCTGAATGCTCAATTATCTGAGATTTAAAAAACTTTATATATTGGGTTTTTTTTGTTCATTTGAATGTAAAATATTTGACATTCAGACTTTAGCTAGAGAATATTGACCATTAACCCTGAAATCACTTCAGTGAGGGAAGACAGTCTTCTCATCTCTGTCTTAATCTTCACCCTTCACAATCCGATTCTAAACACGAAAGCTTTCTAAGTGTGGCTAGAACATTTAAAAATGGACTTAATGATCACATGCTCTCCTATTGTGTAGTACATTATTGTTATTAAAGGCTCTCAAAATGACCCACAACAAATATTGTAACATTTATTAGTGCATTAAATCTAAGGGTTTTTATCTATAATAAGTATTTTGAATAGGAATAGGCTGACCAATGAATCTCTCTTCTCTTGCAATAATAAATAAATTGCTATTATCTGCCCCTTCATAATTAAAATGAGACTGGCTATAATAGGACTGGTGATACAAGATTGTTGCAGATGCAAGGTGAAACCAATGCTTTGCAAGGCCAGTAGTAGTGAGGACACAATCTGTAAGTGCATTCAGAATGTGGCCTATTATATTCCCAGGGGTTTTATACCTTGTACAGAAATATATAGTGATCTTCTCTCCACTACACTTGTAACTTCATTGGTGACTTCACAAATATAGGTTCCAGAGTCAGAGGCCTGAGGATTTGGGATAAAGAGGTTGTACTTTTCCGTAATATTCTGGGCAATTCCATCAGGAAGCTGCTTCTTCCAGGCAAAGCTAGCCTTAGGATGACTTTCAGTCAGGCAGGTAAGTGTCAGTGCTTCTCCTTCTAGTATGGTGTTGCCTTGCAATGCCACAATTTGAGTATTCCGTGGGCCATCTTAAGGAAAGCAAAGGATAGACAAGTTAAATTAGCAAAATGGACATTGCAGGTCATAATAAGTGCCCTAAATGGGGAAAGGTTTGAGAATCAACTGGTGAACATCCACAAATTCACACTTGTTTATCAACTGATGGATTTTTCCTCTATTAAAAACATTTAAAGTACAAATATTAATCAGATGGGGAAAGCACTTAAAGCAGCTTACAAAATGAAAGCATAAACCAGAACTGCTCATTTGACTTGTCTTGCCCCAATTGTCTTAAGATTCCTTCTTATGTCCTCCTAAATCCAGTTCAGCCTATTGCAAGTGGAGGCAACCTTAACATGAATATAACCTGTGCTGGAATCTTTATTCCATCAACATACTTACAATTTATTTCCATCACATGTGTAGACAGTCTGGGTTTCAAAGCCATTTCCTCTAACAGCAACTCAGCTTTGCATATGATCTCTTTCCCAAAATCTTCTTCCATAGGAATAAAATTAATTTTATGGTTCTTGGTCTGTAATGATTTTGTGTGAGGGTCTTGAAAAAACTCTTTTTCAGCAGGTATTTTTCCTTTTAGCAAAGTGATCTTCAACTGCTCAGAAGGATAGACCTTGGGAACACTGCAGGTGACAGAAGCTGGTTCCCCAAGAATGAGAGGGCTTGTGAGCTCAATAACCGGATCGCTGGGGAATGCTAAAAGAAGAAACGAAGAAACCATATCAGAGGAAGGTTGTTAGCAGCTAAAATCAAGCTGGAATTTGTCTTGTCAATTCTCTGTTTACAACTACTCAGTCCTCATGTTTTGGATGCAAACTGCTTTCCAGCTGATGGCATCTGAACAAATATCATGGCAGAAGATTTTACATGCAGGTCTTGTTGCTTGATATGTAAACTCTGAATGAACCAGCATTCAACACAGCATCTCAACACATGAACACCCCCAGAAGACCCATAGCCAGGGAGGAGAAAAGAAGGACCCTGCGTCCAGTTCCATTATGCTACTACCTCATTTCAGTAAACAATTTTAATTTAATGCAAAAGCAAAATGAACTGTTTTACTTTCTATATCTTCTAATCAGTTAGAATGTAGCATTTCAGGCTAATTCTGCTGACTGTCAGTAGTTCGATTCTGACCGGCTCAAGGTTGACTTAAGTTAAGAGTAAATGCACTGTACTGTTTTCCAGTTTAAGAGCATTCAGATTTGATAGATGTTTATAGAAAGGCATGCACCCAAGACTTTGTCATACAGACTCTAATTAACCTATCTTCCTTTTTTGTGTGTAGCCTCCACAACATTTTTTTATTGTCTATGGACCTGGACTCCAGGATTATTAGGATGTAACGATCTAAAAGACAGCTTCAGAATTTCAATTACAGCAGACCCAAACACAATGGGCACAAATACTCCCAAACTCTCCAATTGTTGCTGACGGTTCCTTCTATTCAGCAGTGTCATCTGATGGAATACAGGAGATCTGTATTAGCACATGCCCTCTGGAATGGTGCGGGCACACACACATGCATACACACACATACCAAGATATGGATGGCCACTGCCTTGACTTTCCTTATCTTTCATAAGTTCTTGAAAACCTAGTTTTTTTTGTGTTGGATGCACCAGCATTGTTGAATGGTTGAAATTATGCTTATGGCTAGCCTTGGTTGTATCACGTCTTTATGGATTCAGACTGACAGTGCACTTCAGTTCTGTTAATTATTTTATTATTTATTTGTATCCCACCTTTATTATTTTTACAAATAACTCAAGGTAGCCAACATATTCAACACACCTTCCTCCTCCTATTTTCTCCACAACAACAAACCTGTGAGGTGAGTTGGGCTGAAAGAGAGAGAGAGAGAGAGAGAGAGACGGGGGCCCTCCCGGCCCCCACGGCCCCCTCCTCACCAGCAGCCCCCCCGGCTGAGAGTCACCCCCGGGCACGGCCCACATGGAGCAGCGCAGCCAAGCACATGGCAGCAGGGACAAAACATCAAAATATCTGTGACAACCATTCCTACTTTTAGATCAATTAGCTACTTAAATTCCATACAGGTGGAAACTTCAGGTATGCTATGAGAATTAGATACACTATATCTTACTACAGTTTAGTTACTTACAGTAAATGTCAACCATGACTGCTTTTTCTTTGGATGGTTCACCCGGCTTGCAACCAGCAGTGCAGACATATTGGTGCTCATGTTGAAATCCAACAGATTGTATAGTTAAAACGGAACTGTTTCCTTGACTGTGTGATTTCCCACCTAATGGATAGTCTAACTGGGTTCTCCAGGAGAAGTGTGGGGATTCACAACCAGTTGTGTGACAACTTAGGGCAATCTTGTGTCCAATTTGCGCAACAACCTTATGACCTGGCACAATGTCCTCTATTCCAAATGCTTTAGCTGAAACAAGAGAGAAGGAAGAACATTCAGGATATATGGATGCATACTGTATATGTATATGTAACAGATTAATATTTATCTTCCTGCTGTTTATTACCAAGCAGTTATCCAAATGGACCAAACTCAATTTTCAGTAACTTGCTTCTAGAGACCAAAGAGTTAAAAGCGGAAATGTATATAAGCAGGTGTCAAGGGAAAANCCTGATACACAAGTACAGGTAATCCTTGAGTTACGAATGTAATAGAACCTGCCAATTACATTCGTAACCTGAGGATTTGTTAATTGGGAGCCTTTGGGGGCACGGTCTCGTAAGTACTTTTGGGGGCTTGGTTTCGTAACTTTGAACCGTCGCTAAGTAAACTGTCATAAGTCAAGGACTACCAAGGGAGGGGGAGAAATAACATTATTGCCAACAAACCCCTAAGACACCCTTTCTCAATCTTGTAAGCTTACAAATGCGTGGATTTCAACACCCAGAATTCACTGCAGTAGCCCTGCTCTCTGGAGAATTCTTGAATTAAAGTTCAAATAAAAATCAGTTTACGGAAAGCTACCATACAGATCAATGTTGAATGTTAACCAACTTTAGTTAGGAGTGAAATATGGGCTAAAGGGAAGGTAATAAAATAATGAAAAGGCTTAAGTATCAGATCTACTGAAAACCCTCCATTTTTTTTATCATTTTTCTTCATTGTTATTTTCCTCTTCTATATAATCTCTTTATAAATGTAGTCACCAACTTACAACCATTCTTTCAGTGATTGTTCTAAGTTATAACTTATGACCATTTTTACACTTATGACCCGTGCAGCATCCCCATGGTCACGTGATCAAAATTCGGACAGTTGGCAACGGGCATGCGTTTATGATGGTTGCAGTGTTCATGGGACCACTTTTTGCGACCTTCGGACAAGCAAAGTCAACGGGGAAGCCAGATTCACTTAACAACTGTGTTACCAACTTAACAATTGCAATGATTCATTTAACAACTGTGGCAAAGAAAGTTCATAAAATGGGGTAAAGTTTCACTTAGCCGTCTTGCTTAGCAATGGAAATTTTGGGCTGAATTGGGGTTGTAAGTCAAGGACTACCTGTACAACAGCTAGTTTGCTGTCTGAGCAATGCCTTTTAATACTGCAAGAATCCTAGCAAGGGAAAGGAAGAACTGATCCCAGTTACCTTTTGGGGACCGCTACCCAATAAGCATGGAGTGTTAAGGCAACGCAATCTGGTAGCAGTATTAGTATAATATGGTTATATGGTTCAAAGGTGGAAAAATACATACCAATTATTATGATCTCTTCTGTATTATTTCTGTCATCATCAGAAACATCCACCGGGTACACAACTGTATTATTTTTCAGTGTTGCAAGCAATGTCACCGAGGTAATTATTTTTGGTGCTGTGTGTGATGTAGACATTTTAAGCAACTCCGGTGCTGCTATTTCTGATGTAGTAGACATAAACGTTTTCAGCGTTGCATGAGATGTAACTGATTTTGTAGTTTCTGATGCCGCATCTGATGTAAAGGATGTTGTTGTTTCAGATGGGGTGGTTAACGTTGTTGTTTCAGATGAGGTGGTTAACGTTGTTGTTTCAGATGGGATGGTTAACGTTGTTGTTTCAGATGAGGTGGTTAACGTTGTTGTTTCAGATGAGGTGGTTAATGTTGAGGCGGCTGTTGAAAAGGCTGAAGAAAGAAATGAAAATATGTACTTCTGTTAATTGTTAAAGAAGGTAGTCTACTCTTAACAAACATAAAATCAGAATACATGATATAGTACAGGGGTAGGCAACCTTGGCTCTTTTATGACACGTGGACTTCAACTCCCAGAATTCCTGAGCCAGCATAGCTCAGCTTGGAAACCTCTCTCCTCAGCATGGCTGGCTCAGGAATTCTGGGAGTTGAAGTCCACAAGTCATAAAAGAGCCAAGGTTGCCTACCCCTCACATAGTATATATGAGTGTTAACGTTGCTGTGAGAAGTTAACGTTAACATGAGAAGTTCCCTGAAGGTGGTCTCCAGCACTAGTCTGAAAGCTCAGAAGACAAAACCCCAGGTCCCAGTGATCAACCCAGACTGGATCCTGCAGTGTTAACATTGAATATTTTCAGTCTGAATGCTCAACTATCTGAGTTTTAAAAAACTTTATATATTGGGTTTTTTTGTTCATTTGAATGTAAAATATTTGACATTCAGACTTTAGCTAAAGAATATTGACCATTAACCCTGAAATCACTTCAGTGAGGGAAGATAGTCTTCTCATCTCTGTCTTAATCTTCACCCTTCACAATCCGATTCTAAACACGAAAGCTTTCTAAGTGTGGCTAGAACATTTAAAAATGGACTTAATGATCACATGCTCTCCTATTGTGTAGTACATTATTGTTATTAAAGGCTCTCAAAATGACCCAGAACAAATATTGTAACATTTATTAGTGCATTAAATCTAAGGGTTTTTATCTATAATAAGTATTTTGAATAGGAATAGGCTGACCAATGAATCTCTGTCTCTTGCAATAATAAATAAATTGCTATTATCTGCCCCTTCATAATTAAAATGAGGCTGGCTATAATAGGACTGGTGATACAAGATTGTTGCAGATGGAAAGGTGAAACCAATGCTTTGCAAGGCCAGTAGTAGTGAGGACACAATCTGTAAGTGCATTCAGAATGTGGCCTATTATATTCCCAGGGGTTTTATACCTTGTACAGAAATATATAGTGATTTTCTCTCCACTACATTTGTAACTTCATTGGTGACTTCACAAATATAGGTTCCAGAGTCAGAGGCCTGAGGATTTGGGATAAAGAGGTTGTACTTTTCCGTAATATTCTGGGCAATTCCATCAGGAAGCTGCTTCTTCCAGGCAAAACTAGCCTTAGGATGACTTTCAGTCAGGCAGGTAAGTGTCAGTGCTTCTCCTTCTAGTATGGTGTTGCCTTGCAATGCCACAATTTGAGTATTCCGTGGGCCATCTTAAGGAAAGCAAAGGATAGACAAGTTAAATTAGCAAAATGGACATTGCAGGTCATAATAAGTGCCCTAAATGGGGAAAGGTTTTGAGAATCAACTGGTGAACATCAACAAATTCACACTTGTTTATTAACTGATGGATTTTTCCTCTATTAAAAACATTTAAAGTACAAATATTAATCAGATGGGGAAAGCACTTTAAGCAGCTTACAAAATGAAAGCATAAACCAGAACTGCTCATTTGACTTGTCTTGCCCCAGTTGTCTTAAGATTCCTTCTTATGTCCTCCTAAATCAGTGGTTCTCAACCTTTTTAATGCCGCGACCCCAACCGGTCGTAAGTCGAGGACTAAACCGGTCGTAAGTCGAGGACTAAACTGGTCGTAAGTCGAGGACTAAACCGGTCGTAAGTCGAGGACTACCCAACCGGTCGTAAGTCGAGGACTTTCCCTGCCCGGGAGCGCCGCGCATGCGTGGTTCCGCCCCCTGCGCCGGCCGAGGCGTAGCTGGCAAGCGGCAGAGACGGAGCAGGCCGACCACCAGCTGGCCCA
>NW_015386343.1:123756-133116 GCF_001527695.2 Protobothrops mucrosquamatus
GAGGACTAAACCGGTCGTAAGTCGAGGACTACCCAACCGGTCGTAAGTCGAGGACTTTCCCTGCCCGGGAGCGCCGCGCATGCGTGGTTCCGCCCCCTGCGCCGGCCGAGGCGTAGCTGGCAAGCGGCAGAGACGGAGCAGGCCGACCACCAGCTGGCCCAGCCCAAGGGAGGTAAGGCACCCGCCGGAAAAGGGGGAACAAATGGACAAAAAAAATGGCGGACAGCCTTGCTTGGCGACCCCCGTGAAATGGTCGATCGACCCCAAATGGGGTCCCGACCCACAGGTTGAGAACCACTGTCCTAAATCCAGTTCAGCCTATTGCAAGTGGAGGCAACCTTAACATGAATATAACCTGTGCTGGAATCTTTATTCCATCAACATACTTACAATTTATTTCCATCACATGTGTAGACAGTCTGGGTTTCAAAGCCATTTCCTCTAACTGCAACTCAGCTTTGCATATGATCTCTTTCCCAAAATCTTCCTCCATAGGAATAAAATTAATTTTATGGTTCTTGGTCTGTAATGATTTTGTGTGAGGGTCTTGAAAAAACTCTTTTTCATCAGGTATTTTTCCTTTTAGCAAAGTGATCTTCAACTGCTCAGAAGGATAGACCTTGGGAACACTGCAGGTGACGGAAGCTGGTTCCCCAAGAATGAGAGGCCTTGTGAGCTCAATAACCGGATCGCTGGGGAATGCTAAAAAAAGAAACGAAGAAACCATATCAGAGGAAGCTAAAATCAAGCTGGAATTTGTCTGTCAATTCTCTGTTTACAACTACTCAGTCCTCATGTTTTGGATGCAAACTGCTTTCCAGCTGATGGCATCTGAACAAATATCATGGCAGAAGATTTTACATGCAGGTCTTGTTACTTGATATGTAAACTCTGAATGAACCAGCATTCAACACAGCATCTCAACACATGAACACCCCCAGAAGACCCATAGCCAGGGAGGAGAAAAGAAGGACCCTGCGTCCAGTTCCATTATGCTACTACCTCATTTCAGTAAACAATTTTAATTTAATGCAAAAGCAAAATGAGCTGTTTTACTTTCTATATCTTCTAATCTGTTAGAATGTAGCATTTCAGGCTAATTCTGCTGACTGCCAGCAGTTCGATTCTGACCGGCTCAAGGTTGACTTAAGTTAAGAGTAAATGCACTGTACTGTTTTCCAGTTTAAGAGCATTCAGATTTGATAGATGTTTATAGAAAGGCATGCACCCAAGACTTTGTCATACAGACTCTAATTAACCTATCTTCCTTTTTTGTGTGTAGCCTCCACAACATTTTTTTTATTGTCTATGGACCTGGACTCCAGGATTATTAGGATGTAATGACCTAAAAGACAGCTTCAGAATTTCAATTACAGCAGACCCAAACACAATGGGCACAAATACTCCCAAACTCTCCAATTGTTGCTGAAGGTTCCTTCTATTCAGCAGTGTCATCTGATGGAATACAGGAGATCTGTCTTAGCACATGCCCTCTGGAATGGTGCGGGCACACACACATGCATACACACACATACCAAGATATGGATGGCCACTGCCTTGACTTTCCTTGTCTTTCATAAGTTCTTGAAAACCTAGTTTTTTTGTGTTGGATGCACCAGCATTATTGAATGGTTGAAATTATGCTTATGGCTAGCCTTGGTTGTATCACGTCTTTATGGATTCAGACTGACAGTGCACTTCAGTTCTGTTAATTATTTTAATATTTATTTGTATCCCACCTTTATTATTTTTACAAATAACTCAAGGTAGCCAACATATTCAACACACGTTCCTCCTCCTATTTTCTCCACAACAACAACCCTGTGAGGTGAGTTGGGCTGAGAGAGAGAGAGAGAGAGAGAGAGAGAGAGAGACTAGCCCAGTGGTGGCGAACCTATGGCATGCGTGCCAGAGGCGGCACTCGGAGCTCTCTCTGTGGGCACACGCGCCATCGCCCCAGCCTCACCTCCCCCCACGGCCCCCTCATCAGTAGCCTCCCCCCCCCCGGCTGAGCCAAGCACATGGCAGCAGGGACAAAACATCAAAATATCTGTGACAACCATTCCTACTTTTAGATCAATTAGCTACTTAAATTCCGTACAGGTGGAAACTTCAGGTATGCTATGAGAATTAGATACACTATATCTTACTACAGTTTAGTTACTTACAGTAAATGTCAACCATGACTGCTTTTTCTTTGGATGGTTCACCCGGCTTGCAACCAGCAGTGCAGACATATTGGTGCTCATGTTGAAATCCAACAGACTGTATAGTTAAAACTGAACTGTTTCCTTGACTGTGTGATTTCCCACCTAATGGATAGTCTAACTGGGTTCTCCAGGAGAAGTGTGGGGATTCACAACCAGTTGTGTGACAACTTAGGGCAATCTTGTGTCCAATTTGTGCAACAACCTTATGACCTGGCACAATGTCCTCTATTCCAAATGCTTTAACTGAAACAAGAGAGAAGGAAGAACATTCAGGATATATGGATGCATACTGTATATGTATATGTAACAGATTAATATTTATCTTCCTGCTGTTTATTACCAAGCAGTTATCCAAATGGACCAAACTCAATTTTCAGTAACTTGCTTCTAGAGACCAAAGAGTTAAAAGCGGAAATGTATATAAGCAGGTGTCAAGGGAAAAACATCGATTGACATGGGAATGGTGAAGATCCATACAAACAAAAATATAGGTAGAATAATTGCTTAATATAAACTCAGCCCCCAGAGTTGGTTTGGAGGTGAGCAGCACCTAAATGGAATGAAGGAAAAAGATAACTTTTTGTTCCACTGTAACATTTATACTTCTATCAACAATATTTTACAATAGAGATAAGATTTCTATTTCCATAACACTGTTATGATTAGAGTCATGTTTTAAAGTGAGTGTTTGAATTTACACTTACAAACCAGCATTAAAGCAACAAGTATCATAGATTTGAATGTGGAATTACTAAAGTAATCCAGATTCTGATGCAGCATACAGAAAAAAGCGACTAGGGATTGTTATCCGGATGTGTAGTCATGGTGATATTAATCTCACATTCTGGGCCCAGGCTGAAAAATTAATAACATGTCTAAGACTGCACTCTTATAACCACCGATCTGGAAGACCTATTGAATTCAGTGGAACCATTTCGAATAGGTTCACACAATTAGGCTATCCTGCCATTGATTCTGATGAGTTTCAGATATGACTGGTGTTAAATTAAGTAGATGAAGATGGAATTATTATTATTATTATTATTATTTATTGAATTTATATACCGCCCTATCTCCCTTACGGGACTCAGGCGATAATAAAAACCACGATAAATATACACAAGTTTCTGTTCTAAAATCCCAATACATGCATATTATATATGGAAATAGGCCTGCCTTACAGCCTAAAGTTCAAGGTCTCAGCCCAATTAGTTTGAACTACCTACCTCTGAACTAACACTCTAAATATTTCTCAAATTAGAGTCCTAAAGAGTAAGAGTTTAGTTTAAAAGGCACTTGCTTAAAGATATCATTGGATAGAATGAATATATAATAACATACAATTAAGCTTCCACTTAATGTATTAAAAGACTGCATCGCCTACAAATGAAGGCTTTCAAATTACAATCCCACCAATGCCACTCTTAGCAAGAAGTCTTCCGAATTCACTGGTTGCTGTACTGAAGTTAACATTCATAAGACTGCAGTGTTATATAACACTGGAAGTTTTTAAGAAGAGACTGGACAGCCATTTGTCCGAAATGGTATAGGGTTTCCTGCCTGAGCAGGGGGTTGGACTAGATGACCTCCAAGATCCCTTCCAACTTTATTATTATTATTATTATTATTATTATTATTATTATTATTATTATTATTATTATTATTATTATTATTATTATTATTATTATTATTCTCTGAATCCATGTGGATGGGTGCCTGCTAACAGCACAAGGATGTTTACTTGCAAGTAAATCCAGTAGCCCTCAATGGGATTTGCTTGCAATAAGTCTGCTAAAATGGCATCCTCATTAAAAAAAATATATCTTTACATGTGCAGATTTGAAAGATTTATAAGGACATTTATAAAATCGCCCACCCTCTGTAACTCTCCTTTAAAAAAAAAAAAAGTCTTATCTCGGAACAAATACATTCTCTGAGCTGTTCGTTTTTATTTCAAAGGCTACACAATGCAAAACAAGACACGTTTTTAATCCCCAGACCGCCAGCAACAGCTCCAAACTCACCCGTGGTGAACGTCAGGAGGAGCGAAAGCAGCGCTGGAGTCACTGGTGCCATTGGGCGCGACGACTTGGGTCTGGTGGACACAAAACTTCCAGCCGGTTCAAACAGGACACTCCCGAAATTGCCTTGCCCGGGAACTCCAAGAAGGACCCGCTGCACCGTGAAGGAGGAATCGGTGTGTGCCTCACCTCCATCTCTTTCTTTTTATAAAGAGTAAGGACGGGGGAGGGCTGGAGGTTGGCGGAGAGGGGGAGTGGGGCTCTGGGAGAAAGAGCGGCCCTTGGAAATTCCAGGATGGAAAATCCCGAAAACCGAGGAAGAAAAAACGAAAGCGGCTCTCCCACCCCAGGAAGCCTAACCCACGTTGGAATTACCTCTCTTCTTCCCCCCCCGCCCCCCTCCCCGCCCCAGTTTCCTGCAGGGATTTTGGACAGCCAGTGTCCCACTTGCAGGGGTTCTCAACCTTGGCAACTTTAAGACTTGTGGACTTCAACTCCCAGAATTCCTCAGCCAGCTTTGCTGGCTGAGGAATTCTGGGAGTTGAAGTCCACAAGTCTTAAAGTTGCTAAGGTTGAGAACCCCTGCGACTAAGGAACTATTACAGGAGACTCTCCTATCTCTGGTGCGCATTGGGGTGTGTGTTCGAAGGAGAACGTGAAGCAGGAAAGAAAGAAAAAGGAAAGGATCCGCTCTTTAATCGCATAAAACTGAGATATTAGGATCCCCCTTCCTCTTTCTGCCAAAGGAATTGATGGGGAAGAATCAGTTCATGGCAGGAATAAGCAACCTCGTCTCTTTTATGACTCGTGGACTTCAACTCCCAGAATTCCTGAGCCAACCATGGCTGGCTCAGGAATTCTGGGAGTTGAAGTCCAAGAGTCATAAAAGAGCCAAGGTTGCCTACCCCTGGTTTATGGGATCTAAGCACTGAAAAGTGTCTGAAACACGGATCTACAGTTCAAGCGGTACTTCAGACCTGCATGAATCCACTGAGATCCTCTCTCAACTGTAGCTAAAGTATCATTTGCCGACTGGGCATAAACAGTAGTGGTCAGCTTTACAGGGCTTTTCCAGTGAGCATGTATAGATCAGTGTTAGCAATACAAACAAAAGATCCTATGAGAGGTAATACTATGTGTGTAGCAATGCCTGAAGCTTCCAAAAAGGAAAAGCTGTGGAGTTTTTCAAATAATCTTCATCAAGTCCAGTGTCTAAGGTTGGGTTTCTGTTTAGTCAGTCTTTTGGAGAAGATACGGTGATGTCATTTGTAGAATCGTACACCTAATACCTTGGGGGGCAAGCGGCAAAAGATCATGGCATCTAAAGTCCCAAGCATCTACTGTAGAAGACACTGCTGCTGAGTCATGGGTGATAACTAGTTTGGCCAGACTCTGCTCTGGCTTGAGCTAATCCCCACCCACCCAAAAGACTGTAGATCAGGGATCTTCAAACTTGGCCCTTTTATGACTTGTGGACTTCAACTCCCAGAATTCCTCAGCCAGCGTGCCTGGCTGAGGAATTCTGGGAGTTGAAGTCCACAAGTCATAAAAGGGCCAGGTTTGAAGACCCCTGCGTGTAGATGGATGCCACTATAAATGAATATATTGGAAGAAGACTGCAGACCTGCAATTGGAGCCAAGCTCCTCTGAAAATAAAATATAAGACATTTATTTCATCTTCAAAGGAATTCTTTTTTCTTTTTCTTTTTTTGCGCATTTAAGGAATTTCCACATTGCTACTGCTTTTAGTTTCCATTTCTACAAAGTGGTTTAATTTGATAATATCCTGTCCTCTGTTCATCTCACAAACTCCTGGAGAAAAAAAAATGAGGAAAGAATGGCTGGCTGCATCTTAAACAGTTTAAAGTCTTACCTGATTACTAAGTACTTTAAAATGTTAACTATCAGAAACAGGGTGGAAATTAGATCTTTCTTTTCAAAACTACCAGTTGTCAGTGAGCACTTAAAACAATGTCACATTAAAATTTATCCAGATTTGCTTTCTTGTTCTTCCTTGAGCTGCTGTTTTATAATTTATTTATTAATTCAAATGAAGTTACTGTGGCAGAGATTTTGTGATATTTACAGTAATGTTTTGTATTGATCATTTTATAGTGATATATTTGTTATTAAACCAGTTGTTAAGTATAATATATAAGGTCATCCCCCCCCTTCATTTCCTATGAATTTACTTCTTTAAGTTTAACAATTGTTTTATTAATCATGTATAGCTTTTTGAAATCTAGTTAGGTGTTTTTGTTATTTTTTTCTCGTAATTTGTAAGTGAAATGTGAAAAGAATAATTTTAAAGATATGTCTCTGAGCTTTTACTAGCTACAAAAATTCATCAAAGGGATTGTAAGAAAAGCCATACCAGGACAGTTGGAAGATAAGCTCTGTCAGGTGCAAACAATCAGATCCACATGTGAAGAGTTCAATTACCTGTTTTATTGCTCAAGCCTATGCACAGAAATCTTCTCAGACTGACAATATGTACCTGTGTGTGACTAGATAAGATTCAATAGCATTCAAGGAGGGATCAGATTTCACTCTCTTGTGCTCACATAGGGATTCCAAACTAATTCCCTGTTTAACTCCTCCCTCAAACGTGGCCAGTCTCTCTCCCATATTAACAGGTCTATTATTTTGTTGTTCTATAATGAATAGCCAGCTGTGTATATTCATGTCAGAAGCACTGACAAAACTAACTTGGGTTGAAAGGATTTGCTGGTGACAACACCATTGTCCATGGGACACCTAATTGCCAAAAGTAACGCAATCTTTGGGGATGCTCCTTCATAACTCTCAATAGCCAGCTGCCCCAGAGAAACTCCAAATATAGCCAGTCCTTATCTTACAATACAGTAATTGAGCCCAGAATTATGGCCATAAGGCATTGTAGTCTTATGTTGAGGCAGCCAACTTTTTGCAGCGTTCATTAAGCGAACGCCGCAGTCATTAAAAAAACTTTGCTGTTGTTAAGCAAAATAATTTTCTCCAATGAGAATTTTTTTTTTTTGACAGAAACTGGAAGTAAACTGGAAGAAAAAAAAAGTCACAACTTGCAATCATGTGACCGCAGGACGCTGCAAACCTCCACAAGAGTGATCCAGTTGCCAAGCGCCAAAAATGTGATCACATGACTATGGTGTGTATGCGTGTGGGTGGGTGGGTGGGGCATCATAACTTTGAAAACAGATTGTAAGTAGATTTCAGGGCAGGTATTGTAACGTCAAACAGTTGCTAAGCAACTGGTTGTAAATCAAGGATGATACTCTTAAATCCCTAAATCGCTAAATATAAGATGATAATTTTAAATCCCTAAGTCAGAAATTAAAGTAACAGACACGCTTCATCTGATGTGCTACACATGAACAATTTGAAAGTGAAGATTTGCCAACTAAAGTTACTATTTACTATTTCATCTTGGCAAGCAATTTCTATAGTGTCATTTTCCTGATATTTTCATAACTGGATGACTGCCCACTACTTTAAAAAATCTAGACAGTTGACTAACAGTGCGGGAAGTCCTGTTTAATTCTAGGAAATAACTTAAAAGCCAAGTTATTTTAACTCAGTCTTGGAAGATAGTCCAAGATAAAACAAAAGATTACCTTCTTCCATCCAAAGATGTAATGAAATTTGCAAGAAAATACCATAAAGAGGGAAACTGTAAGTAAGCAAGATATTTTTCACCAGAACCCACATAAAACTCTGTTATATGCCCATAGTCTACAGCAGGGGTGTCAAACTGCTGGCCCGTGGGCCGGATGCATCATAGCAAAACTGCACCCACCCCATTGCCAGCAATGGAAAAAAAGTCACAAAACGTCGCGACACGTCACGTGACTTGCGAATTTGACACCCCTGGTCTACAGCAATTGTTCCTAAGTTGTCTCGAAGGCTAAGGCTTTTACCAACAATCACTAGGCATTCTGGGATTTGAAGTCCACCATATTTGGCAGGTATCCAGTTAGTTAAAGTTATTCTTCGGTTGTGGCTGATCAAAGAAAAAAGATCTGCCTTTATCTCAGCTTGACTGAATGTGGGAATGAATATTTAGGCCAGGAAAAGAGACATCTATTTGTCTCTTTTTTCCAGCAAGCTTTGTAGAGTCCCTGTGCAACCGTGCCCGTACTTGACACTCTTCAATTTGTGTGTTGAGCAATACTTCACTCCAGATGAAAACATGACCCACAACTGTCAGGGCCTGAATGTCTGTGACACTCTTTTTTCACTTTCTTTCCCTGGCTTTTTCATTATGATGCCTGATGAAGAGTTCAGGGAAATCCCAGAGCTGTAACTCTTTCAGAATAGGACTCAAGCTTTGTTAACAACTGGATAGTAAGTGGGCTGTAAACATAAATTGCCTCTTGGAAACAAAAGTGTGAGACAAAATTAACAGTGAATGAAGGAATGAGTATTGTGCAGAGAGCTGGCAGTTATTCTAAGGTCTATAAAATTCTGCAATGCCTTTTTGTTAAAATTGCTATCTATTTTACTTAATTTGTGATATAACTTTGAAAAACTTCATGCCAGCCAACCTTGAAGCACACTTCTCAAGTCTATGTTTAAAGGGCTACAAAAGAAGATGAAATTTCTCCTTAGCAGTAGAGCTTATTTAGTGACTTGCTGTCACTTGTCAATCAACACACCATTTAAAAGTATAGCAACAGAAGGATGATAGGCAAGTTGGCAACCATATTGGTTAAGGTGTTTCCAGATGTGGAATCATATCACCACTAAACAAGAAGTAATTATCTTCTATATATAGATAGTCCTTGACTTACGACCACACTGGTTTCCATTGCTAATTAAGCAAGGTGGCTGATAAGTAAGTTGCACCCGATCTTATGACATTTTTGCTGAAGTTGTTAAGTGAATCAGGCAATTGTTAAGTGAAACCAGCTTTCCTCATTGATTTTGCTTGTTATTTATTTATTTATTTATTGTTCGAATTTATATCCCGCCCTTCTCCTTGCGGACTCAGGGCGGCTGACAATCAATTAAAAACACCAATAACAACACAAAATTTAAAATTAATTAAAATGAAATATTTAACTTGTCTAATTTAAAATATAATTAAAAACTCCTCTAAAAACCCCTCTTAAAAATTACCCTAGGCCAGT
>NW_015386343.1:133254-139083 GCF_001527695.2 Protobothrops mucrosquamatus
CAAGGGAAGCCCCATGTAGAGAGCATTACAGTAGTCCAGGCGGGAGGTGACCAGAGCATGAGTGACTGTGCGCAAGGCGTCCCGGTCCAGAAAAGGCCGCAACTGGTGAATCAGGCGAACCTGATAAAACGCCCCCCTGGTCACGGCCGCCAACTGGTCCTCCAGTGTCAGCCGCGAGTCCAGGAGGACACCCAAGTTGAAAGCCAGAATGCCATAAATGGTAATCACATGACCCCAGGAGACTGCAACTGTGATAAATATATGCTGATTGGCAAGCAGCTGAGTCACATTCATGTGACTGTGGGGATGCTACAACCGTTGTAAGTGCGAGGACTGCTTGTAAGTAACTTTTTTCATTGCCGTTGCAATTTTGAACGGCTGCTAAAGAAATGTTAACAATATTTAAGACGAGCACTATTTGCATGTTCTACTTCTTTTTCTGGGCAAGCAAAAGAGAGAGAAATATTTAAAACCTGCACCTGGTTTCCATGTAACTTTTAATTTTAAGACATGGTGATTGCACAATACCATACAAACTTTGGCAGCACTGTAGGTGAAAGCGTTAAATTCAACCAGTCTACATATTCAGTAGCTGCTCTGTTCTGTAGTAAGGCTGTGCAGCTCCATTGTAAAAGGTGTGGGAATTCATCAGAATTTTTTTAACATCAAAGCCGCCAAAGCAGCATTGCATAAACAGGTATGTGGAGATCAGCACCCGTAGCTTCTGAGTCTGGAAAGGGGCTGCTTTAATGTGTCAAAATGTTGTCCTGAGTGGTTACTTCAGTGGTTCTCAACCTTTTTAATGCCACGACCCCCAACCAGTCGTAAGTCGAGGACTAAACCGGTCGTAAGTCGAGGACTACCCAACCGGTCGTAAGTCGAGGACTTTCCCTGCCCGGGAGCACCATGCACGCGTGGTTCCGCCCCCTGCGCCGGCCGAGGCGTAGCTGGCAAGCGGCAGAGATGGAGCAGGCCGACCACCAGCTGGCCCAGCCCAAGGGAGGTAAGGCACCCGCCGGAAAAGGGGAAAAAAATGGTGGACAAAAAAAATGGTGGACAGCCTTGCTTGGCGACCCCCGTGAAATGGTCGATCGACCCCAAATGGGGTCACGACCCATAGGTTGAGAACCGCTGGGTTACTTGGACTTGAATCTTGCTTATTTTTGTATCACCATCCCTTATCCTATTTAATCAGAGATTAGCTCGTATGTCTGGGTTGGGTTGCTAAGGGCACCAGAAATGATCCACAAAAAAAACCTGGACAAGTAGCAAAATGCTAAACAGTTCTCTGTATTCCTTTTCTCCCATTTTTCCAGCTGAGATCTTAATAGCCCTTAGCTAACCAACAAATACAAACAGACACACATTTACAGTGGTGATGCATGCTTAAAAATAATGTAGAAGAGGTTTTCTTTAATAAATAAATAGTAATAAATAGACTCCTTAAAAGCATCCAAGCTTATATATAATTTCTTCTTGCCCAGAAGTCAAATCTGAATCAATATTCATCCAAACATATCTTAAGGCACTTATACCCCCAATGTTTATACCATAAGTGCTACATATGATTATATACTTTGTTGTTTGTATGTGCACTGAGAGCTTATGCATCAGAGACAAATTCCTTATGTGTCCAATCACACTTGGCCAATAAAGAATTCCATTCCATTCCATTCCAATCCATTCCATTTATTTTCCCAGTTCTATAATAACAGTTTAAAGATGATCCATGATTGTTTTCCAGGCAGGTTCTCTGCAATGCTCGGATTACAGAGCAAAAATTATTGCTCCAAGAACAACAGCCTCGTACTATAGGATAAACCCCTCTCCTCGCCCCTTCATTACACGCAAAAGGCAAATTAAATAAATCATTTTAAATCTTCCCAACCCCGACACTCAAACTTTGTGTAAAATTGTACATAATTCCAAGGGGTTCCTATGAGGACATGCCAATAGGAGAGGCAGAGGTTCCCGCAAACAGAAGAATGTTATTATCGTGCATGATAACTCTTCCTTGCAAGAACATAAAACACAAATATAATAGAGTTTCTCTTGTGCAAAAGCCCCTCGGTCTTTGTGCCAAATCATTCTTCTTCCTTCAGTGTCAGCAACAGTGAGCACAAATGCCCTGGCAAAAGGTATTGGCATTCCTCTCTTGAACTTGATCCTTAAAGCAAGAACACAAACACAAGATGAGAAAAGAAACCCTAACCCAGTCTATTGTAGCATAAAGGTAACCAGCAATGCGATCTCCTCAGCCCAGCACCTTCAGTTCTAAACATGTACAACTCTCATGTGCTCCTTCTAAAAATTCCCATTTTATATATACAGATGAAGCTGTCAACGCTGCTAACATCGGATGTTTTTGCTTTGACAACAGTAGAAATGCAACCATTTTCTTCTTACGTTTTACTTTTAGAGTTAGATGATGCTGGGGTGGGGGGAGGAATGTGCATGAGAGTTTGGATAGACATAATAATATTGGACTTAGTGTGAGAACCAACGTTAATGAAATAAGAGATGATAAGAATTGGCGGGCTGGAGAACTGGAGGGAGACCCTGCATTTCAAACTAGCTGGAGAATGTGATTTATGATTGTTAATTGGAGGAGGGAATTGTGCTTTGATACTATGTGCTCAGGGGAGGAGAATCCAGTTTTTGGCTTCGACTGTGTTAGTCCCGGTGCTATGCTTCTCAAATAAAGAATTTTTAAGGTAAACAATGCCTCGAAGTTCTTTGAAGAGTTTCATCTGTCGGAACCATGACATTAGCATTTTAAATTAACCGGTGTGTGATTTATCAGACTAAATCTGTACTCCTCTATTTCCATAGAGCAATGTTTCCCAATCTTGGTAACTTTAAGACCTTTAAATCAGCGTGACTAGCTGAGGAAATCTGGGAGTTAATGTTCACACATTTTAACGTTGCCACGAGTCATAAAAGAGCCAAGGTTGCCTACCCCTGACCTAGCTAATCGTGGCTTATTCATGAGAATGGTACTTGGTACCATTGGTACTCTCTGAGCTTGGTTGTTTTCTTGCAGACGTTTCATTACCCAAGCTAGGCAACACGATGATCTTATCTAGTTTGAATAATGAAATGTCTGCAACAAAACAACCAAGCTCAGAGAGTACCAAGGACTCCTCATTTCAACCCTGAGCTACAAATATTCTCCTTTATTGGTGGCTTATTCAGCATGTCCTATTAAAGCAAACCCTGGCTTACTTGGTTCACACAGTCATGATGCCAGTGATATCACTTGCTGAGGAGAAGTAGCAGGTGCTACTTGCAGGTTTATTAGAGGCCTCTTGTTCAGAGTACAAGGAAAAAGTGGGCTAGAATGAGGGTTCGGCGAGTTACTGAAATGATTGATCCCATTAAGCTGCTTACAATGGAAGCTGAATTTAAAAAGTCCAATTGTTGCAAATAAGCTGAACTTTGGCTACACACACTTTTTTTTTTTTGCTTTTAATAAGATGAAACATTATCTAACAAAATGTAAGCCACCAGAAACAATGTTGTTATGATTGGCACCAATAACATGCTGTGGAAATCCCACGCTTAAAAGGGCTGCATTTTTTTTTAACAATGCTGTCTCTAATCCTGGATTTTATATCCTGTTTTTGAGACAGCTCGGCCAACCTAAATCCTGTTTCAAGTAAAAGGCTATTTTAAAGGAAAAACCATTAGTTTAGATTCTCTGTCTCCATTGCCTCTTGGCTACAAGGAGTCTCATCTTTCGTGGAGAAGTTGCCTGGCTACCATTTTCTTCTCCAAGGCACCTCTGATTTTCTTAGATAGTGTATAGAAGCTGAAGAAAAAACTTTCTAGAGAAGTCCAGAAATACAACGTAGTAGTGGCTGGAATTGCATAATGTACTCAGCTAAAATGGATTGGCTAAATGTCTATGGAGATTCTCAGTCATCCAGGTCACTCTTGTCCCGAAGGTGCTTTTTCAAAAGGCCACTGGACTTTGTTTTTCTTTGAAGATGTTTTGCTTCTCATCCAAGGAGCTTCTTCAATTTATTGGAAAATTGAGGAAAAGTCCAATTGCCTTTTGAAAAAAAAAAATTACCTTTGGAGCAATGGATTGGCTAGTTTGGTCTATAATTTTAGGCAATAGGTTTTTGGGGGTGATTCAGGAACTAGGAACAACTATTCCATCCTCCATGTTCCTCCTTCAACTCCCCAGTGTAGTAGGATGAGCAGTAATTTTCTCAAAATTGAATTCTTCATTTGGGGTTCCCAGGATTTCAACCATTCCTCTTTTTTTTAAACTTTACCAAGTGTTTAAATGTGATATAGGAGATTTTGATGTTCAAGCTAAAAGCCCTTGACTCCAATACATCTTCCCAAGGAAAGCAAGGGACTGGCTCAGCCACACTTACAACAGTTTGTGTAGTGACCGTTCGAAGTTACCACAGCTCTGAAAATAGTGACTTAGGACCATTTTTCACACTTACGACCATTGCAGCATCCCAAAAATTCAGACACTTGGCAAGTTGGTTCATATTTATGAGGGTTGTAGTATCCCGGGGTCATGTGATCATCTTTGGCGAACCTCTGACAAATAAAATCAATGGGGGAAGCCAGATTCACTTAACAGCCATGTTCCTAACAACTGCAGGGATTCACTTAACAATTGTGGCCAAAAAAAGGTTGTAAAATGGGGCAAAACTCACGTAACTCTCTCGCTTAGTAACAGAAATTTTGGGCTCAATTGTGGCTGTTGCCAAGCATCCAAATTTTGATCACGTGATCCTGGGGTTGCTGCAACGGTCATAAGTGTGAAAAACGGGCATGTCTCTTTTTTCACTGCCATTACAACTTTGAATGGTCACTAAATGAACTGTTGTAAGTCGAGAACTACCTGTATTGAGAACACCACAGATTACCAGAAGAACAAATCATGTAATACCTGGTTGAAATAAAATCAGATTGAAGCACTAATAAAGAATTTGCAGCTTAGATATTAGACATGCATAATCCAAAACACAAATTGCTGGTGCTTGGAGAATGAAAGACATTCAAAAAGAGAAGTCAAAGTGGTTAGACTTTGTCAGTGATGACACAAGCATAGATTTAAAGAAGTCTGACAGAGAGAAATAAAAATGGTGCTCCCTGGAACAAAAAGAGCGGGAAGCAACTCAATGCCTGAATAGCTACAGAGGTTTTCTGAAGGATGGTAGCCCTAGAAAGCAACTGTCTATCACTCCTAAACGGGAAAGCCTGTTAATAGGAAAACTCAGTTTGAAGAAGGTGAAGTCAGTAGGGTGACAAGCAAAAGGAAGAGAAGTCTTTAAAATGGAATTTTCAGTACTAAACCATATATAATTAGTTAAAAGGTGCTTCCTTTCCAACCGTTTTGCCTGAAACTGACACAGCTTTTTGCTTATCATTAGGAAGAATTCAGCTGCTGCTATTAGCAAGATGAATGGCATCCTTTTCATTGTTGTGTTCCAATCTTTTTAAAGACAACCTTGTTTCTGCCTTTTTTTTTTTTAGCTTTTAATACAGCTAAAACTACATGAGGCTGCTGATAATCCAGTGCTTTATTATTATTATTTATTATATTTATTATATTATATTTATATTTATTATATTATATTTATATTATATTTATTATATTATACTGAAGTCCAAGTAAATTATATCCACAGCATTCCTCTCATCCACTAATTTTGTCACTTGGTCAAAGAATGCAATAAGATTTGTCTGGCATGATCTATTTTTGACAAACCCATGTTGGCTTTTAGTAATGACTTTGTTTGCCTCTAGGTGTTCGTTGATTCGTTGTTTGATTATCTTTTCCAGGATCTTCCCAGGTAT
>NW_015386343.1:140012-145268 GCF_001527695.2 Protobothrops mucrosquamatus
TATTATTATTATTATTATTATTATTATTATTATTATTATTATTATTATTATTATTATTATTATTATTTATAGATGAAGATTTTTTTTAAAAAAAATATTATCTTGTTTGGATTTGTGTAAAAATGCACAGAATATAGAATTGAAACACAATTGTGCTCATCAGTACTGTAATAAACTAAAATGAACAAGTAGGAGGAAATGGCTCTAGTCATGAAGATGATATGGTTGAAAAATGGTCAACTTGGGTAAAGTTAGTGGCCAAGAATTAATTAATTTAGGAAAAGATTCATTGAAGGTCTGATTTCAACAAGATTAATATCCATGAAAAGAAAGAAATGTTCTTTTTTATTTTGTGCATTAGATTTATATACTCCTTTTTGTCTAGAAACATAAGATTACTTATAAGAAATCATTTAGCGTAATTTTTAAGTACATGATGAAACCTTGGCTATATTGAATAATATTGACCTGTTTTTCTATTGCTGTCAGTAACAGCAAGGTGATAAGCAGAAAGCAAACATACCTGAATGAACCAATATTGTAAATCTGAGATTAAATAGTCTTTCCAACATTGAAGAATATTTTTTCAGCCTTTGCTCACATGAAAAATTCCATTATTCTTCATTTTCTAAGTTCTTCACATATAATTCATGAATACATTCACATCTTTTAACCATTTTGTATTTTGCAGCACTATATTAACAAGTTTTGGGACATTAAATCAAAATATGTCAGTAATGTGACAAGCTTGTATCATATGAACAAGTGTCCCCTGGCTTATTTTAAACATTCAGATGACAACTAGTCCATTTAATATATTGCCTGCAGTTCAGTAAATATAAAAATAGTATTTTTTGTTGAATTAGTCTCATCTTAAGATAATAAGAGACATGCTTAATACTTTTTAAAATATTTAAGCAATGTGTTGTCCATGAAAGAAGAGTGCTTTTTATTTAATTACTAATTTGATTGATAAAATGCATCAATCCTGTTTTGTCACATGTTTACAATAAAGATTAACGTGGCTATTTGGAAAGAAGCTAGGGTTTATCAAACTGTAAGAATACAATTCCATATATGCCATAAATATCAGTGGTGATAATGAACTTGCAAATTATAGGGCCTAAATCATAATTAAATGTATGCTAAATGTCAAAATCTAGTTCTGTTGATCTTACTGGATGCTGTGAAAGCATGTGTAATTTTTGTTAATCAGATTATTGGAGAGAATAACTGAGAAAATAAAAACCAGAGTTTTTAACAAGTGTTTTAATTCCATAATAATTTCAAGGGTCAATAAATACGGTGAAACTTGAGACAATGGCAAGTTGTCTCATTCCAAAATAAATGTATGTCAATCCAGTTGCAGATAGGCAGATTGTTATGATGCTTTTTGTGACATCTGTTTTTCAATTACACTTTTCTCTGTACTTAGAGTCACTCTGTTCTATAGGGCCTGGGATCTGCAGTGACTGCCATTCCAGGTTTAGCTTTGTTATTAGCATAGAACTGCAAAGTTAAGTCTTCAAAGTCTCTGTTTGTAGACTGCAACCTTGAGTTCACTATTCTTATTACAGGTACTTTTATTTATTCTAGAGTGACTGTGTATTTTTGGCCGATCGGTTCTCCTTACGTGCATAGCTAGCACTTTGATGCAAAGGAAAAGTAAGCCCTCAAGTATGAGTGCTAATAGCCTGATAAGAAATATGGACAATCAAATCTTGTAGACAAGCCAAGTGAATTGTGACATGAACTGCTATCAGTGTGTTTCCCTTTCAAGAGGGATGTTGGCTGGGCATCAAAGATGACCGCCCTGGTGTTCAGACATATATATTTGAGGGAAAATGCTTGGCATGACTGCATCACCCTCTATCAGAAAGCAGGTATTCTTTGGAGATAAGACACAAATAGAAACAGATGTGATGTTAGAACTGCTTATATACATAAATTTGGGAAGAGTGTGTGTATGAAAAATGATTTTGAAGGAGTTTCAAAATAGCAGATTCATATATTTCTTCCTGAAGGATATGTGTTTCATTTGGAAATTCCTCCAAAGAATTGGTAACGCCATGATTTGAGGCCAAGTTATTCTTTTGAGCAAAAGAACAATATACATGTTAACTTTTCAAAAGTAAAAACATTTTGGATAAACATTTCTTTTCTTAGTCAGAACCAGATATGCCAGGTCCAAACAATAGGAGAGAGCTGACTGGCTATTCTAAATTGAGGCCTGAATCACAAACACATTTTTATTCCAAATGCCATTGCAGTATTTTGAGCATATACATGATTTACTCTGGAAATACTAAGGAAGGGAACCCTAACTAAACTTTGAGAATCTTCAAAAATGTAAAATTCTAGGAAGAACCGATTGTCCTTTTCAAAATTGTCACCTGGACTCAGTTGAAAATATTTTCAAAGCATTAGAATGTGTGTTCTTTTTTCCAAGAGGGTGAATGATTTTTCTGAGTTTGCATGACTATTCCTAGCTGTTCAGCCATCTGGACACCTTTTCTCTACCAGTTTGTTGAAATTGTATAGCAACTGCGCATAACAACAGCACAGAAACGTTGAACTGGAAGAGAACATTTAGTTCATCAAGGCAAAATCTTGCTCAATGCAGGAATTTAAATTAAAGCAATTTAAATTAAAGCAAATTAAGGCAAATGGAACCACAATACATTGCTATATCAAATTCAGCTAGATCTTATTCGACTACTACTTGTTGCTTCCAAGATCTTTTCTCCAAGTACCATTACTATCCCAGGAATAACTTTCCTTTCCTATATCTCCGATTTTTTTCCTAAGTAAAGAACTTTCCATTTGTCTCTCAGATTACCAAGAAAGTTTTGAATGATCTTTCCATATTTTAGAATATTACATATCCTATCCAGTTTTCTTTTATTTGAAATGAGAGGAAAAATAATCTTTATCTTTTCATCCATTTCATTAACAAAAAGACCCCAGGATTGATCCTTACGTCATCCTTTCTCATATCTGATGAGGAACACTCTCTGAATATGATTTTAAAATCAGCTATGTCTCCACTTACTATCTTTCCATTCTATCTATACTAAACTAGTTTGCTGATCAGCATATCATGGAATACTTGGTTATATACTTTTTTGGATCCATTATAAATTATGTCTATAGCATTTTCCATTGAAGAAGTTATGCAATCAAAGAGTAAAATGCATTTAGCTTGGCAAGAGTTGCTCTTATAAAATCTCTGCTTGCTTCTGGTCAAAACTGTGCGGCATGTATATATATATATATATATAGAATAGATCTGGAAGGGACCTTGGAGGTCTTCTAGTCCTAAGCAGGAGAACCTACACCATCTCAGACAGGTGATTGTCTATTCTTTTCTTAAAGATCTCCAGTGATGGGGTGCCCACGATTTCTGGGGGTAAGCTGTTCCACTGGTTGATTGTCCTCACTGTCAGGAAGTTTCTCCTTAAATCCAGGTTGCTTCTCTCTTTGATCAGTTTCCAACCATTGTTTCTTGTCTTTCCCTCTGGTGTTCTGGTGAACAACCTGACTCCTTCTGCCTTGTGGCAGCCCCTCAGGTACTGAAACACTGCTATCATTTCTCCCCTATTTCTTCTTTTCTTCAGACTAGCCAAACCCAAGTCCTGCAGCCGTTCTTCATATGTTTTAGCCTCCAGGCCTTTGATCATCTTCATTGCTCTTCTCTGAATTTTTTTCTAAACTCTTAACATCTTTTTTTGTGATATGGTAACCAAAACTGGCTGCAGTATTCCAGGTGTGGTCTTACTAGGGCTTTGTAAAGCGGTACTAGTACTTTGCGTGATCTTGTTTCTATACCTCTGTTTGTACAATCCAGGATTGTATTAGCTTTTTTGGTTGCTGCTGCACACTGCTGGCTCATAGTCAAGTGATTGTCCACTAGGACTCCAAGGTCCCTCTCACAGTTACTGTTTTTAAGCCGGGTCTCGCCCAATCTGTATTTGTGCTTTTGGTTTTTTCTGCCTAAGTGTAGGATTTTGCTTTTCTCCATGTTGAAACTCATTTTGTTGGATAGGGCCCATTGTTCGAGTTTGTCAAGATCTTTTTGGATCCTGAGTTTATCTTCTGGGGTGTTGGCTATTCCTGACAGTTTGGTGTCATCTGCAGATTTGATGAGTTCCCCTTCAATTTCCTCATCTAAGTCATTTATGAAGATGTTGAAGAGTACTGGGCCTAAGAGGGAATCTTGTGGATCAGCCTCTTTAAGACCAGCTGTAGAATATTTTCAATTATCAGTGTTAAACAGAACTGATCTGCAGTATATTATAGCTTCCATTTCTCTATGATAATATAGGAGGCTTTAGCAAAAGCTTCAGCTAATTCCTCATGATCATGAATGCAATTCACCTGGCCCTGGAGATGTAAACTTATTCAGACAGTTTTGCAATCACTGCTTTGCCACTGAATTGGGTAGATTCAAATAAGAATGGATTAGTGATCAGCCCTTGTGACTTTCTGCATTTCTCCCTCATTTGACAGCACCTATATCCATTTTTACATGAGGAATCCCACCGTGAGATATTTAGAGATTGCAGGTACATTCCCCCCCCCCCCAAGCCAAATGTGTTTTGGTTTCCAGATACCTTTCTAAAATCCCCTGACTTATGCAGAATGTGAATAGCTGGTTATAATTCACAGGATGATGGATGATGTTTTGCTAAGGTTGGTGTTTGGACATAGCAGATCCTGAAAATAAAGTATTATTTGGGAGGAAAGATTCTTGACAAAACACATAGGCAGTTTCTGAAAATAAATATTGTTTTAGATAAGAAAAGAGCTTATTTTCAACACTGAGGAAGTTCTTGGTGTATGAAAAAAACACTGTTCTTGACAGGAGGCCACATTTTAGCCCAACCATCTCAGTTTCTTGCCTTCTTAGTATCCCATGACCAGTGTCCAATCTTTTTAAATGGACTGAACTTCAATCGATCATTTACTTATGTTAATGATACCATAAATTCTCCTTGGTATGAAACCGCTTGATTTTTTTTTAAATTTTTATTATTTAAACCAACAAAACAAAACAAAACACACATATATACACAGTATATATTTTAACAGCAATTTCGTAACAGTAATCTTCTATTATTTACATTTCCCCCCCTTATTCTTCTTTAGAGTATTTGTCCTTGTTGCCCCATTATTTCTTATTTGCATTTTTCTTCCTTCATACATTATTATACACACATTTTCCACTTTTAACCTTTCCACATTTATTCTCTCTTA
>NW_015386343.1:145689-150019 GCF_001527695.2 Protobothrops mucrosquamatus
AAAGCACCCACTTGGGTACACTGAGCTCTGCGGATAAGGGTGAACATCTGCATTGGCAACACTTGGCTTCAATTACATCCTCGAAAGGAAAGCGCTAGCAATAAAGCTTGTAGGGATTGTCATTTGTCAGCAAGGTCACCAATCCAGTACCCTTCCCAAGCCTGTAGCAATTACTAAGTGTCATGTCAGACAAAGGTGACAGCCATATGAATGAGACTTTCTCAATGGAGCTAAATTAGAAACTGCTTCCACCAGCTTATCTGCTATTCTAAGCCAGCGGAGAGAGGTTCCTTTGAGCTACTCAGTTGTCAACACTGCAGCTTTTGGGGGCAGGAGTCATTTCATTATCACTGTTGTTACTTAAAGAGATTAGTCTTTCTCCAGCCCAGGCAAACTGCTATGCCCACTCATGCTTTTGGGGTAAGTTTATGGTTGCTTGTTGATTGCAATAAGGAATGGTGACTTGTAGGCATAAAAAGATGCATGTTAAACACTCGGGACAGTCATGGTATACTTGTAAACCATCTCCCAGTTTCAGGATTTTAGGACCATTACGACTGTAATCGTTCCCAGAAATAGGAAAAATTCGACACTGGCCTCTGATCCTTTTTTACAATACAAATCAATGTTCAGCTTGACTTGGCAGGGCACGACTTGGCTTGTTTTACCTGTTCATATGATTTGATCGAGCTGATTAGTACTGAAAAGTTGAGATAAAGGACATAAAGCTAGAATTTGCTCGCAAAGAAAACAAAACATGGAACAATCATACAAACATCCTCCCATGCTTATGCAGTGATTACATTAGTGGATCAGGGAACTACTGTGGATATAGTATATTTGGACTTTAGTAAGGAATTTGACAGAATAGACCAGGGGTCCCCAGCCTGTTGGCCACCGGGCCATGGAAATGGCTGGCGAGTGCGAGCATGTGTGCGCGCACCCCCCCACTCATGTTAGCGCCACCATTTGCACATGTGCGTGGGTGCTAGGGCCGCCGCCAGCGTCATGCGGGTGTTAGTGGCTCTTTTACACATGCGTGTGGGCGCTAGCATCCTGTTTACACATGTGTGTGGGTGCCAGCGCTGCAGGTGTCTGTGCCCTGCTTGTGGATGCGCGCTCATGCTAGCGCCATCGTCCTGTGTGCGCCCTGCTCCTCCCTTTCCCTCCGGGACACCAACTCAGAAAGGTTGGGGATCTCTGGAATAGACTACAGCCTACTTTTTGGTAAGATAGAACAAAGTGAAATAGGCGGTACCACCACCAGATGGGTTGGCAGTTGAATGACCACCTGCGAGGATTCAAGGAGAATTTAAGATCTCTACATTTTTTTCTGTATATTTTCTGCAGAGAGGATAACAGTTAACATTTTTGGCAAATGAGTGGATAATCCTTATTTTTTTCTTTTTTAATTCAATTCAAACCAACTATTTCTCTGACCATATTTAAGAAAAAAAACCCTGTTGTTTTCTATTCTGTGCCCAAGTAATCACAAAGCACACTTGTATTTGCATATCTTGCTAATGATGATTAAGAGATTCACTCAATGGCACCACCTCAAACGACACAGCCAGGTACATTATGGCAGAGCCGATTCTTTTCATCTAACGTCCCAGCAGGTTTTGTGATACTTGTTCAACTGCCATTTACTGGATGGTTTAATTTATGAACAGGGTTTAAACACTTTGAAACCAAACCACAACAAACCACATCATAACAAATCAAACCAAACCAAACCATAGCAACCAACTAAACCACAACAAATCAAACCACAACAAACAAAAAACCCAGAACAAGCTAAACCATAACAAATCAAACAAAATTATAATAAATCAAACCACAGCAAAGTAAAACAAACCACAACAAAGCAAACAAAACCTGACAACAAACCAAACCACAACAAAACAAACCAATCACAACAAACCAAACAATAAATAAAACCACAATAAACAAAACCACAACAAATCAAGCCACAACAAAGTAAACCAAACCACAAGCAAAGCCAAAACAAATAAAAGCAAAACAAACCAAACAAATAAAATAAAACCACAACAAACAAAACCAAAACAAAACAATCACAACAAACTAAACCACAACAAAGTCACAACAAATAAAACCACAATAAACAAAGCCACAACAAATCAAGCCCCAACAAAGCAAAAAAACTCACAACAAACCAAACAAAACAACAACAAACAAAACCAAAACAAATAAAACCACAACAAATCAAACCACATAAAACAAAACCACAACAAACAAAACTACAACAAAACAAACCAATCACAACAAACTAAACCACAACAAAGTCACAACAAATAAAACCACAATAACCAAAACCGTAGCAAATCAAGCCACAACAAAGTAAACCAAACCACAGCAAACCAGACCACAACAAACTAAACCACAACAAACAGTCACAACAAATAAAACCACAATGAACCAAACCACAACAAAGTAAACCAATCACCACAAACCAAACCACAACAAACTAAACCACAGCAAAGTCACAACAAGTAAAACCACAATAAACAAAACCACAACAAATCAACAAAGTAATCCAAACCACAAAAACCAGAACAAAACCAGAACAAACAAAACCAAACCACAACAAAGCAAACAAAACCACAACAAACCAAACTGCAACAAACAAAACCACAACAAATCAAGCCACAACAAACAAAAAATCCCACAACAAACCAAGCCACAGCAAATTAAATCACAACTAACCAGACCAGACCAAACCTTACTCTTTAATTGGTTTTGCTTCTGTTTCAATTTTAAGAGTAAGATGTACATTTTCAAATAGATGGTATTTCATATTTTGTTACATTTCCTAATTCATAATTTATCCTAATACAATCTGTTAGAAATTATCCAATTTATCCCATGATTTATGCCTTCCCTTTCTACTTTTATTTCCAAATATGATCATGTTCCAATGCAGAAAATCTTTTTATTAAAGCTATATGGATTTTTTATATCAGGATAATGTCTGATTTAATATAGGATTTCTCTTCCAGATGTTTACATTTGAAGTTCCATTTGATGCAGACAATTAACCAAAATCTTATTTTAAAATACAGCATTTTCTCTTGAGAATAATCTTGGTTACCCCACCAAGAAAACGGAAATGACTCATTGAAGCATATTTCCTGAAGGAAAAGTAATTATTAAGTTTAAAAATATACAAAATATACAAGTGACTCATAAATGACTGTTCGTATATTTAAAAGGCATATCTTCATCAGCAATAGATAGTTTTTCCCTTCAGATTGAAAACTATCCTCTTTCAGAATTTCCATTTAGGCGCTCAGATAGATGAAGTTACCTAAGTAATATTATAAGTAGTTGACAATATTTTACTGAAGGAATGCTTATTACTGCTAGACTTTACTTTGTAAACACAAAAAACAGTTATCAATCTAAAAACAGATTGTGCACTAGACATAACAGGCTAAATGTAACGTTATCTTACCATCATATGCAAATAATGTAGTTTTGGATAATGTAGTTTTGGATGTACTTTTTATCATCCTTTTTTAAAAAAAAATTAAGGCAGTGTCTTGAAATGATAAAGAGGCCCGTAGAAAACCATTTCTCCTAATTAAGCTGAAGAGCATGTAAAAATTGAACCACAATAACACTAAGGATAAATAAGCATGTCAAGGTATTGATTTAACAGCTAACCAGCTTATATAATGTAAGATGTAAGTTGTAATGTAATGATGAAAATGACTCAGCAGGGTTTGTGTCCCTTTAAGAGCATTTGTATAAAGGGAAGGCTATGCTGACGTGTTCTCCCTCTTCCGTTTCCTGCTGTAATTGTGGTTTGTTGGAGCCTGCTGTATTAGCAAGTGTATGTACATTGTTCCTGGTGTATGATATTGTAGATACTATAAGATAAACCACCATTTAATATAAACCACTGTTTACTGTGTTTACTCCTGGATTATCTCAGCCCAATAAGACCGCACACTCTTACAGAGCACCATGTAAGAAATGAGCCAGATAGAATCATAGGGCTGCATGGGATTTTGGAGGTTTTCTAGTCCAACTCCCCTGCCCAAGGCAAGAGTCCTTATTCCATCATGGACAAATGGCTTTCCACTCTTTTCTTCAAAACATCTAGCGATGGATCATCCATAATTCTTGGAGCTGACATATGTTAAAATAACAAATGTGCAATCCAAGCAGTTTGGGGGGGGATCAAGAAGACATGCTCACGTGGCATTCTGAAGGCTGTTTCTGAAGTAGGCATAGACCAGGAGTAGGCAACCTTGGCTCTTTTATGACTCGTGGACTTCAACTCCCAGAATTTCTGAGCCAGCCA
>NW_015386343.1:150211-233923 GCF_001527695.2 Protobothrops mucrosquamatus
ATGGATCATCCATAATTCTTGGAGCTGACATATGTTAAAATAACAAATGTGCAATCCAAGCAGTTTGGGGGGGGATCAAGAAGACATGCTCACGTGGCATTCTGAAGGCTGTTTCTGAAGTAGGCATAGACCAGGAGTAGGCAACCTTGGCTCTTTTATGACTCGTGGACTTCAACTCCCAGAATTTCTGAGCCAGCCATGCTGGCTCAGGAATTCTGGGAGTTGAAGTCCACGAGTCATAAAAGAGCCAAGGTTGCTTACCCCTGGCATAGATGGAGAGGTGTGAACACAGTCAGTGGGGGGAATTAACTGGTGCAGTAGAAGAAAACTGTTTGACTTTTCCCATCAAAACAATTGTGGGGGGAGCAACTCTGTACATTAGCTAATTGGAAAAGGCCCAACTTAACAGAATAACAGTTGGAAAAGACCTTGGAGGTCTTCTAGTCCAACCTCCTGCTCAAGCAGGAGGGCCTATACCATTCCAGATAAGTGGCTCTCCAATCTCTTTTTAAAAATCTCCAATGATGAAGCACCCACAACTTCTGAAGGCAAGCAATAAACAGTGCTTTATTGTTCTCACTGTTAGGTAATTTCTCCTTAAATCCAGGTTGCTTCTCTGCTTGATTAGTTTCCGTCCATTGCATCTTGTTTGCTTTCTGGTGCTTTGGAAAATAGATTGACTAGCTCTTCTTTTTGGCAGCCCCTCAAATACTGGAACACTGCTATCATGTCACCCCTAGTCCTTCTTTTCACTAAACTAGACAAACCCAATTCCTGCAGCCGTTCTTCATATGTTTTAGTCTCCAGGCGCTTAATCATCTTAGTTGCTCTTCTCTGCACTCTTTCCAGAGTCTCAACATCTTTTTTATATTGTGGTGAGCAAAACTGGATGCAGTATTCCAGGTGTGGTCTTACCAAGGCTTAAAAAGTTAAAAATTTATAAACTTGAGGTGAGGCAGTTCCTATGAGGAAGCAAAAAGATTCAACCGGCTTAAATCTGAAGCAGAAGTTGTGTGATTCAATTGGGAAATGTGCGGATTGGTTCCCAGCCTGAATCTGAATTTTGCCTTCTCCTTTCTCCCTCAAAGGGGATTGGTTAGATACAGGAGAGGCACCATAAGCAAAAAGCACAATTGAAAACTAGTGATGGAGAACCCTGGCAGGGCAGATCAAACTCATTAAGAGGATCCTTCAGTATGATATACAGACATTAGGCAAAGTGTAAAAAGTGTGACAGAATCTCCAACTAAGGTGGAGGGGGGGAAAGAGATGGTCCAGCTTGGAGTCAGTAGTACAATTCAAATAAATATTAGTCTAAGGCAAAAATGAGGGAAAGGAAGTATGATGCTGAAAAATGGTAAGACTGCTAGTGTAAGTGGTTTAAATAAAGCAAAAAAAAAAAAGGATTTATTTGGCTTAGAAAGTGGCTGTGTGACTTGGCAAAAGTGGCATTGTGACTTAGCAAACTTCTGTGTGAAAACTATTGCTTCTGTTTCACCATATAAAGGAAAAGATAGCACAAGTAGATGCAAAAACTACAAGAGGATTAATTTGTGATTTGGCAGAACTCTTGCTGAAAAGATGATGAACAAAGTTTGAGAAATTCAGTGCAGCTTTATGCCAGGCACAGGATACATAAAACAGACTTTTTTTGCGTATGAGGAATGTATGAATATGAGAAAGAAAAATAGTTGAATGTTTGTTAATTTAGAGAAGCCATATCAACAAATGTTATGACTTTTTTGTGAATATGGAATTAAAAATTCTTGCTAACGACAGAACAGTATACTGTATGGTTAAAGTGAACAATATATCAGAAATGTATAATGACATGCTTAGAGAAAGTTCAGCAGTGAATAGGAAGAAAGACAAAAATAGATATCCTATTGCTTCTTAATATATTTATGATGGGGATGTTAGAGGTTGTAGATTGGATATAAATTCATTCAAAATTTGTGGCTGGCAATATATATATATATATATATATATATATATATATATATATATATATATATATATATATATATATATATATATATATATATATATATATATATATATACTTTGTATGCAGATAATGCTATATTGTTGGCTGAGGACTGAAATAATTTGTAGGAATCATAGATTAAATGATGCAACAAGGAGTATGGGGGTGAAAATGTATCAACAACCAACATAGCTGATTATGAAATGAAAACAGAGAACATGGTGGGAAAATGAGATATGGGAAAAGTATTAGAACAAGTAGATGAATTTATATACATTCATAGAATATTTATAGGAGCCCTGGTGGTGCAGTAGTTAGAATTCAGTATTGCAGGCTAACTGTGCCCAAAGCCTGGAGTTCAATCTTCACGGGGCTCAAGATTGAACAAACAAGGATAGTTTGCAAGGCTAACGAGATATGGAAAGGTAAAAGGAACAGTACTGATGTATATTACAGTTTATTTTCTTTTATCTTATATCCTGCCTTTAATTTCTTCTACTTATTTTTTCTTGTTTTTCATCTATACATTCAACAGAGTTGAATGAACCTTTTGTTACTTTCTTCAAACACACATCAGATGGTGCAATGTAATTTGACAAAATAATGTAATATTTGCAAGTACATTTACCTCCCTCAGGCCGGCCTTACCATAGCTTAGCTTAAACTGAGGCAATGGAACTTACTTTCTTTTAAAGTGAAATCTCTTCTACAAAATGTATAGAAATAATAGAATATACTTAAGTATATGATCCTCCCCACCTTTTAAAAGGTGAATTTGCAATGAAATCTTCGCACTATTTTGCCAAATACTTATATTGGACCACAAAGAAGAAAGATTAGTAATCTTACAACAGTGTTTGTGCCTACAGAAGCAGAACTTAACACTCTTTATTCTAAGAGTTTAGTAATGAGTATAAAGCATATATTGCAAAATGGGAAACTGATATTCAGGGCTAGCATCTAAGATCTGCATATTTACCACAGAAGAGAAATTAGAAGTGATCTTTATACATAGTATTCTCTTGATCAAGAATATCTGGTTAGTTAAAAAACATTACGTAACAGGAAATATTTGTAGCGGGTGTTATTTCTTGGCTTGATTTTTTTATTTACTGATATTCTCTGGAATTGTTTTTCATCTTAAAGGTTGTAAGAGCATGGTTTTTTTTTTTGAAAAAATATACCTTTCTTGAGCTGTCCTATGAAATCTTGAACAACAGAAAACAGATTGGACAATATTACTAGTTCATTAAAAGTGTTGCAAACTTCCCGCATTTTCAGGTATCTATTGTATAAGTCTCAGAAATAGTGAATGATCCCTTATCATTGTGGGGACATTTTTAGGCAGCCCATCTTTTTAATTTGCTTCTTGATTTATCTTTTATGTTCCTGTACTAAATACCACTGTTTATTCCTATTGTAGAAAACACTGATCCAGAAATATTAAAGTGCATTAACTGATAGTATCTCTTGGACTTCTTATTCTAATGAACTGAGCATGCTTTACTTTATAGGATTATTTTCAGAAATCAGATCTTTTGACAATTATGTATGTGTGGTGGATAGCCATCTAAATCAAATAAATATACAACTATTATTTCTGCTAAATTTCTGAGGGATTGTAGAAAACCCCTTGTAGGGCTAATGATGCAGGAATAAATTATGTAAGGATACAGTATATTAAAGAAAAATTCATTTCTGCTGGGGAAATGAGAATCAACTTTTTTAAAAATCAAAAGTGGTTGGAAATGGATTGGTTATTTTAAAAATATCCTCATGCTAATTTTAAAGACACTTCTAAAATTCAAATTTTTTCTTAGGTTACAAGTGATTTGTTTGGAAAAGGTATGTCGTATCCTCTCTTTTGATACACCTCAAAAGCAACAAGCCTTAAGGAAGAAATGTCCCCAAACTCATCATAGACAACCAACAACTATTCTGCATAGGAATTCTGAGAATTATATTCCAGAGCATTGCAAAAGCACCTGTTTAGTCTAAAACATACTTTAGAATAATATGTATAAACATTTGGGGAAATATCAACCTTGTGCTATTTGTTTAGGCAATAATTCCTAGATTTCCAAACTTCCAGTCAAATGTGCTTCTGAAGATCCATTAGCAAGATGTGGCTTAGCTGAATGCTTCTGTGATTACTTCACTTGTCATAATAACTTGAGAAAATTTACTTCAAAAACAGTCTATATGTAGTCCTCAACTTATGACCACAATTGAGCCCAAAATTTGCGTAACTAAGCAAGATAGTTGTTAAGTGAGCTTTGCCTCATTTTAGGACCTTTCTTGCCACATTTGTTAAGTGAATCCTTGCAGTTGTTAAGTTAGTGACATGGCTGTTAAGTGAATCTGGCTTTCCCCATTGACTTTGCTAGTCAGAAGGATGCAGAAGGTGATCACATGACTCCGGGACAACCCTCATAAATACGAGACAGTTGCCAAGGATCTGAATTTTGATCATGTGACCCTGGGGATGCTGCAGCAATTGTAGATGTGAAAAATGATAAGTAACTTTTTTCAGTTGTAACTTTGAATGGTCCCTAAACAAATGGTCGTAAGTTCAGGACTAACTATAAATAAAAAAACTAAAACATATATGTCAGAAAATCTCTTCATTTTGATAAATTTCCCTTTCTAAATCTACTATAAATTCCACAATGAAAAGTAGAGCAATCTAAGCAATGGCATCTCTAGAGGCCTTTGAGGCCTAAAGTGGTAACAATTTCAGCAACAAATGCCAGAAACCAAATCACACAAGTAACAACTTTTTCTCTAGTAGCTGTAGAATATATATATATATATATTAGCAGCTACACAGTTTATTCAGATGTACCTAATATACAATCCCTGTATTGGATAGGATAGCTTAAACCGAATGGAATTTTGGATAGTGATACATTAACGTATACAGCAGCAGTTCCCAACTTTTCCAGCTCTGTGGAACGGTGGCAGCAGCAGTGTGTGTGTGTGTGTGTGTGTGTGTGTTTGTGTATGGTTTCACATGTGTGCGCACAAATGCAGCTTTGTGTGCTCGTGCTCGCCCACTGCTTACATGCCAGTGGACGAGCACATATATTGGATATATTTCACAGTGTAAAACTACTGAGGCATGTAGAGACAACAAATACAATCCTTTCAATATAGCTATGGAAAGCTTCTGTTTTCTGACTCTCTTTATATGAGTTGAGACTGGAATTCTTAAATTTTCAGCCAGTGTGAAGCAGTTGGGTACCATCAAAGATATAATTCTTTCAGAGTTTCTTGGAGAGAATTTTCCACGAGAAAGTCTAGAGAACACACCATTCTGGAACGTATAAATTTCTTTGGCAGGGATAAAACCATAACAAGAATCTCAGATTAGAAGTCCAGTAATTCAATGCACCTGCCTACTGACTAAAAGATATTATAGTACCTGCTACAGAGAAGGTCTGTCTCACCCAGTTTTTCTCAACCTTGCCGGCTTAAAGATGTATGAAACTTCAACTCCCAGAATTCTCCAGGCAGCCCTACCTGGAGAATTCTGGGAGTCGAAGTCCACACAATCTTCAAGCTGGTAAGGTTGAGAAGCACTGATCTAACCTAACAGACTGCATCTACAGCAGAACATGCAGTAGTACACCCATATGTATGTTCCACAGCAGTGTACTTTAACATTAAATGGATTACATTTATTTCTTTCCTCAGCCAGAATATTAATCAAGAAGGGTAGGTTAGAGTCACTGCTCCTCTTCTGATTAGATCATATAGAATTATCCTTCAGAAAGACTCAACACTTAATTCCCATCAGACAAACCAACCATGGACCCTGAATAGAGACTTGAAAAGGATTATATACACCTAATGAATAATTAATTTACATCTTCACAGGCAGAGAAAGCTCCCAACTTTAATTCAGCCATAGTCACCCATATACAAACACACAGTCACACGGGTCCCACAGTCTGTCACCCCACAGAAGGCTACTGATTACACCACCCCTTTGCCTAACATTTTCAGATATATTTTTTTTAAAAATGACTTCTACTCCCTTCCTCACGCTGTGCAAGCAGTGGGCCAGCATGTGAGCACACAAAGCTGCATTTGTGCTCATGAGTGTGAAACCATCCCCTCACGCCACAATCTCTCACCCCCACCTCTCTCTCTGTGTGTTCAGTTAAATGTTAAAAGATAAAAACAATATATAAAAGTTAAGATTACAGCGCCACAGGGCATCTTCAGCCTCCTTGGCTGTTACAGAATTACATTTTTGCTGCTAGCACAGGAGATTTTAAACAGACAATCCTTAACTAAGAAAACTAAAAGAAATTTACTTTTGCGGTTCTTCTTTCAACCTATGTGCTCATTTCCAAGGCACAAAACTGTCCTAGAAATGGCGAACAGGAGGGAGTGAATAGCAGTGACCTGTGTAGGCAGCTACCTGATTTGAAACATTGCCATCATTATTTCCAATTATAACATTTAGCACAGTAGTCAATATAATAATTAACTTAATTAAGCTGGTGGAATTTTGTGTGCCTGAGCTCCTTAGTCAACTTCAAGGATGAAAGAGAATTGATCAAAATTTACAGAGAGTCTATACCAGGGGTCTCTAACCTTGTCAACTTTAGGACTTATGGGAATATGGGGAATTCTGGGACTTGAAGTCCACAAAGTCCTAAAGTCGCCAACCTTGGAGTCCCCTGGTCTATAATGACCCTGAATGAATGATTGGAAACCACAGCAGGTTACTGTGTTAGCCTGCCAAGGGAGTTAACTTTTTTTCTCTTTCTATGACAATGGAAGTTCTTTGGCTGCCCTCAGCACTTTCTAAACTCCCACTCTTAGAAATATTTCAGGCAGACATAGTGAATAAGTCATGCATACCTCTCAGGGGTGGGGGGAATAATAGGGTATGCAAATGATGAATAGTGTCTCTAAGTCCACAGCACAACATTTCTTCAGTGTAGTGACATTTTACACCAGTGGTGGCGAACCTATGGCACGGGTGCCAGAGGCGGCACTCAGAGCCCTCTCTATGGGCACACAGGCCATGCCCTGGAGATGGCAACCATCCCTCTTCAACCAGCCGCCCACTAACTCGCCAAGGTCTCACATGGCCGGATGCATCCCAACACCCATGTGCTCGCTGGCCTCTGTGTGCAGAGGTCATTGGTGTCAGGCAGCAGACGCTCCTGCCTCTGCCACACCTTGCCCTATGACAATGGCAGCCCTGCCCTGCCTCGCCTTGCCTCGCCTCACCCCGCAGGATGAGCCTCCTGCCCACCACCCCACCTGGCAGAGACCCCCTGGATCTCCCCCAACCCTGCCCGGCCCCCACAGGTGTCCCTCCCGACGAGCAACATCGAGGTGATCACGCCCACCTTGGCCACTCCCACCCAATCTGCCATGATAACTACAGCCATGCCCACCCAGTGGGCCATGCCCACCTGACACCTGGTGATAAATAAGTGAGTTTGGGTTGCAGTTTGGGCACTCGGTCTCTAAAAGTTTCGCCATCACTGTTTTACACTATCGGTTGTTAATACTTCCACCCTTCTTTTTGCTGGATGTTTCTGCAATTTTATCTGCTCTTTGAATCTGAAATCCTGGGATTTGCAAGCAGTATCATTTTGAGTTGTTCCTATTTAAAAGGAGCAGTTCATTTAGCTTATTTATAAGTGAGTGAAGATTAGTTAAATACAGCGAGGGGAGGGGAACTTTTCTTACCCCATGCTTTCTGATCACGACATAAGCCTAAGATTGAAAATCAGGCTTGTCAGATGCTATATTTTTTCTATCCTGCTCTATGGAGTAGAGAGTTGTTCTCTGACAGAAGACCACCTGAAGAGACTAGAAGCATTTGAAATGTGGATTTACAGGCGGCTATTACATATAAGCTGGGTTGACAAGATCAGAAATGAGGAGGTGATAAGCCGCCTGGGAAAGCCAAGGGAAATCATCAAAACAATTAAAAAACGAAAATTAGAATATTTCGGACATGTGATGCGACACCCAGAAAAATACGGCATACTCCATTTAATCCTCCAGGGAAAGATTGAAGGCAAACGAGGTCCAGGCAGAAGAAGGACATCATGGCTTCAAAATCTAAGAGACTGGTTTGGACAAAACTCTGCAGCACTTTTTCGTGCAGCTGCTGATAAAAACAGGATCGCCAACATGATCGCCAACGGCCGATAACGGATGTGGCACAAGAAGAAGAAGAAGAATGCTTTCTGAGTCTTCCTAAAATGCCTCCTTGCTTATAATCGCCCTCTCTTGTTTCTCTTCTGCCTCTTTCTAATTTCTATGCCAAGAGATAGCTGCCATTCCCTCAGTCAGTGCTTCCTCTGCATTTGCAAAGAAGGGAGACGTAGACCCAGAAAGCTACTTGTTATTTAAAGTCCACTGTCTGATCTTCAAAATATGATCTCTTGAATATGAAATTTGCAGAGTCGCAGAAAATAGAAGAAAACATCAGAGCCACTAGAGAAAATATTGTAATATTGTAATAATGTATATTGTAATAATGTATATTGTAATAATGCATATCACCAACAATAGCCATATCTCAGAGGCGTCAGGATTATCGCATGGTATTATGACCATAAAAGCTTATTTTATTTAAAGGGTCTATAAATTAAATGGGGAAAATGTGTTTTTCAATTGCATTATTGGATGTGTACTGTATATATGTCCACATTTGTACTGTCTATGCTGCTGTAATTGTACAAGGAAGACATAATAAGCCTACAAAGAAATACATAAAATATAGAGGACTTTAGTAAATTTTTGGATAAGATAAGAGAAAAAAGCTCAACAGAAAGCTTTAACAGAATTGTTACTGCATCTCTATATTCCTTCTTATTCCTTTTATTCTTTGATGTATTATTCAGTTGTGTAATTAAACTTGTTAGTGCAATTATGCATTCTAAAATTTTCCTTATTAATCATGGTAATACAGTATTTATACATTTGTATATAGCATTATTTGGCATTTTATTCTGATCCTTTTGTCTGATGCTACCAGATATATTCAAGCTAATTTTTGCATTAACCTAAATTTAATTGGAAAGTCAATTTATTGTAGTGATTAAGGCATCAGGCTAGAAATCGGAAGAGCACGAAATTTTAGTACTGTCCTAGGCACAAAGCCAGATATGTGACTTTAGGCCAGCCCTTCCTCTCAGCCCTAGGAAGGAGGCAATGGCAAACCATTTCCGAAAACCCTCGCCAAGAAAACTGCTGGGATTAGTCCAGGTAGTTACCATGAGTCAAAAATTGACTGGAAGTCACATTTTAGAGCATAAACAAAGGTTATATTTGGAAAGAAACCTCAGACTTTTTCCACCTGGCAATTGATACAACAGATGTATTTTACATCAAATAAAATTTTAGGGCTGTTAATAATTGAGGTTTTTTTTTAAAGTTCTGCATCCAGATTAGTGAGTTTACAGATAAGTTCCTTCAGTTGTTTAAAATGGGCATGTTTTAGTGGCAAAGAAAATATGGGCATAGCCAACTGTTACCATTTGCAGTCAATGTTTGTTAACACATGCAATATATATATATATTACAGCTGGGCATTCAGCAAATATTGGCTTGATCACCATCAGATGGCAGCAAAGGGTTGGCATTTTCAGTATTTTTTTGTTACAATTTAGTGGGCATCTAGATTTTTGTAGCCGGGAACATATTGCTCCATTCAGAGTTCAACTCTGGAGCAACATAGATAACATTTCTATTAAGTATTACTGACATCATTCCAAAATGATCCCCTTTACTGTATGGATATTACTTTTTCTTCTTTGCCTAACCCATAATGTCAGTCTGAACAGGACTCAGATATGGTTAGAGCTGGATCAAGGTCATATTTTTGCTGTTTTTAGATTATTAAATTCACAGTTGCTAGAGATAGTTGTAGAATAGAAATAACGCTAAACTCTAAATATAGGTTTTTTTTTTGCTGAGAAATACTAATGTACTTCCTGCACTCAGGACCTTCCTGAAAAAGAATAACGATTCTTCTAGTACCAGAGTGCATATGTGATCTTAACAGAGTGTTTTTATCAATATTATGGTCAAATAAGCATTTTTGGAGGGAAAAAAATGCTGATGTTGTAACAGCCCAGGTTTTCACTTTTATGAAAACCTTGGACATTTATCAAGATCCTATGTACAAGTGACATGAAGGGTTAAGGTTTTTGTAAAACCTACATTGTGGGGATCAAGCTACATCTGTTAAAAAGGCAGGAGGCTGACAATTCCTTGAACCTTAAACAAACAAACAGACTGCCAACGTTACTAACATCAAGCAAAAGTTTCCTTAAACGGGATTTTTAGTTCCTGGAAATTATAATCATGTACACTGTGTTCTCTTCCTTCTTCCATAGTTATCGCCAGTAATAAGTTTCTGTTGCATCTTCCTTAAATGCTGCACATTGTAAAATATATATTTTATTTTTCTTCATGAGACAGTTTTGTGTCTGTCTCTTATCAGGGGCTCACAGTATACAAGATTTTCCTGACTCTGTATTCCCTGAACATGTTATCCGCCTTAGCAATTTCTACAACAAGCAGTATCTTCAGTCAAGAAAATTATGGCAAGGGAGTCTCCTAACTGGATAAACAGAACATGGTCAATGCAATGCTGCACAGATTATCCTGCGCAAACCTTGCTGAAAGGAATGGTTGCTGAAAACTAAGGATTGTTACAGTATTCTTTTTTTTTTTTAATGAAGGTTGGGAGTGAAGAATTAGAATCATGGACTATTGGTCTATAAATTGCAAGCCATGAAATACTGTAGATATTTCAGGGGTTTCCTGATTTACTTAAATCAATCCGTTTTATAATCTGTGTTAGTATGAGATCTAGTCCATTTCATTTTTTAAAAGAACGTATTTTTATTTAAAACTCTACAATCTGTTTTCTTTTACACTATTCGTAATATGTATATAGGCATATGTAATATATATATGTATTTTTTTTCTAGTCCATCTGTCTATAAATGTAAATTCCCAAGAATTCCGTTTTTAAAAATGCAGATCTGATATTCTTAGTTATGCAGTTTTATCACTGAAAGCTCTTCTTACCCCTTTTTGTTCCCAATTTCCAGTGATACAGCTTCATTTTCACTAGTTCACACATTTGACAGGGGTTACTTTTTAACCAAACAATGATGGTTGCATTCAGTGTTGCCAGTGGACCTGACGGAGAATACATTTTGGCAAAACTGCTGCATATAAGGAAAGGAACACTTTGTTTAGCTTGAACAGTCTAGGCCTGGGGATCTCCAAACCTAGCAATTTTTAAGATTTGTGGACTTCAACTTCAGTTGGCTAGGGAATTCTGGGAGTTGAAGTCCACAAGCCTTAAAGTTGCCAAATTTGGAGACCGCTGACCTAGGCCAGGGGTAGGCAACCTTGGCTCTTTTATGACTCGTGGACTTCAACTCCCAGAATTCCTGAGCTGGCTCAGGAATTCTGGGATTTGAAGTCCACGAGTCATAAAAGAGCCAAGGTTGCCTACCCCTGACCTAGGCCAAGAATCATATAAGGGGAGTTTTTCTTTATTAGTTCTGGGTTTTAGGGCATTTCTCTAAGTTTATGCACTAGTGTATGCTCATTTCCCTTATATAGAATCTGTGCTTTTTATAGTACTAGGCAAGCTAACTTCATAGTACACTAATTTATGTACGCGTTTCCATAACATATAATTTTTAAATTTGAAAACTGCATTATAAAGCTAGAAAAAGCATGGATTTTGTCATCTAGCATTTATTTAATTCGTTGAGTTCCAGGAGTTCTAATTACATAAAATTACATGTTATATTAAACATATATCTAATAAATTTATCTGCATCACTTCTATACATCTATGCTTTTGCTCTAAAAAAAGAGGATTTTTTTTCTTTTTTGAAATGTGGAATTTTAAAACACTTTTAAATTTTTCATAAATTCTAAATTTCCAGGGAGAATCTTTATCAAAAGGCATCTTAGAAATACTTTAATAAATAATGTATTCTCTCCCATGACCAGTGGGAAAACCCCTAGTTCAAAGTGAAAGTCCCTTTCACTTTGATAGCCAATTTTTCCATTTGTTCTATTTGTTCTCACCACTTTAATCTTTGGACGGATTTCCTCTGAAATATAATTGCCAAAAAGGATAGAGCTTGTTTAATAAATTAGCTAAGAAACCAGCCTGAAATCCATGACTGAATCTCCTGTCTAAATACCTTTCTATATAAGGAATTTTCATGAGTAAAAAGAATTTTAAAAATATCCAGTGCTGCAGATTTGACCCCATGACAGCTTTTTTTTTTTACAAATATTTAAAGGAATAATTATTCCCTATCATACTTATTCTTCTTCTAGATACTTAACTGAATTTGACTTGATAATTTAAAAAAGAGAACATTAATTTATCGTATCTTCATACATTTCCAGAAATATCTTTCAATTGGAACTACTTTTTTTAAAAAAAATTACACAAGGTTTTTTTTTAGAATTATGATTGATGTTGTTAGAAAAATATAGTAAATTAGAAGATACGTAATGAAAGGGGATCATACCGTCGTCCTCTTTTCAAAATTTAGCAACTTTCATCATCTGAAAAACCTCTCTGGGGAGGCAAGGACTTCTGAAGGCTCTCAAAAGAGACTGTTGAAGGCAGGAAAGATTTGCCCAATTTGATTTACTATTTCTTTACCCTCAAAAAGTTCATTAAAAGAGTATGAGATTCTTTCAGATGGCCATATTAAATTCTTCCCCCAGGCTTTCTTTCATTCAGCAGAAAAATATGCCAGCATAAACAATGTTGGCTCCATTGTCAATCCCTATTTTGCCTTCCTCCCCCTCTCTCCCAAGAATTCCAGAAATGATTTCACTGGCTTTTTCCTTTCCACCAAGCCAGGGGTAGACAACCTTGGCTCTTTTATGACTAGTGGACTTCAACTCCCAGAATTCCTGAGCCAGGATGGCTCAGCTTGGAAACCTCTCCCTTTCCCCCTCAGCATGGCTGGCTCAGGAATTCTGGGAGTTGAAGTCCACGAGTCATAAAAGAGCCAAGGTTGCCTACCCCTGCACCAAGCATTACCTGCTGGTAGGAAAACAACTACCAATCACTTCCCTAACAGGGTGGGGAAGTTAGGCAGATGCTTGGGAAAGTGTGCTTAGTCCTCTTTAAATTTCCCTGATTATCAGATCTCAGACACGGAGGGGACTATGCTCATGTCAGTTTCTGTGTTCGTGTCCATTTTAGTGGAGTTGGTCTATACGTGAGGTGGCTGTAACTGTAGCATCCTGGTAGTAGGAGTCTTGAGCAGAATGGAAGACTCATATGCATAGGTGGAGAGAGGGAACAAGTGGTCTTGTAGGAGAACCTACATGTCTCCATCTTGACAGCCTGTGCCGTTCTCACTTTGGAATTTGAAACGGTGACCTCAGCCCTACAGCTAATTTTCCAGAGCTCAAGTAAGCAATAGCCATTGTGGTGGCCGGTAGCTAGGCATAAAGATATGGACTAGTGAGGACATCTTTTCAGATTTTGCTTAGAGTAGAAGGCCTGGAAGTGCTGACCTTGCCTACCACCCTCAGGAGTGAGGCAGAGGTGAGGAAGGAGGTTTTTCTGTCAGCCATATTGGGAGTGTGACCCCTTAGTACTTGGGTGAGAGTATAGTGCCTGGGTAAGGAAATGGATAGAGATGGATTAATAATGTGAGTGATGGAGACTGACAAACCTGGATTTAACACTGAGCAGGGTTACAGAAGTGCTGATAACCTGGGTCAGGGGTAGGCAACCTTGGCTCTTTTATGACTCGTGGACTTCAACTCCCAGAATTCCTGAGCCAGCATGGTTTCCTGAGCATGGCTGGCTCAGGAATTCTGGGAGTTGAAGTCCACGAGTCATAAAAGAGCCAAGGTTACCTACCCCTGAACTGGGTGAATAGCCTCATTACTTCCTGTTATGTGTGTGTGTCCAATGATTCCCTTTCGCTTGAAGGTGGGAAGGAATGAGGGAAAATGGAGGAGAGGGCAGCTAAGGTCACTGTCAGAGTGATGGGCATGGAGGCATGCTGGCAGACAGGGGGAGGTCTGCTTCCAGAGAAGGCAGCTTTGGTGTTTAAGACCAATTTAATAGGACTTATTAAAACTACTATTAGAAGGGAGCTTACCTTTCTATTCTTATTTCTTTCCACTTTTAAAAGCCCGGTTTTGGGCCCTGACAAATTACAAGCTAGCCCAGAGGAGTGACATAGTTTCTCTTCTCCAAGAGCTGGTACTTCTGCCCTGCTTTGGGATCAGAATGCAATGGGATGATGGGAAAGGCATTTGTGGCTCATTAATCTTTTAATTAAGAAATTTGTTTCTTGCTCTACTTATCTTCTGGTTCAATAAAATAATTATTGGTGAATAGCGCAATAGACTCTTTTTCTGCATTACAAAAATTAAAGATAAGTGGTAAAGAATAGAACATTTGAGTAACTTTATATAAGCTGTTCTTTTAGGGGGGATAAAACAATTTGTCAAGCAGAAACTCCGAGCTTTTACTAATTAAGAACATTCTAGCCAACTTTTTTGTCAAGTGCTTTAAAACAAAGGGTGCAGTCATAATTATCTTTAAAATTCACTTCTATAAAGAGAATCCACTTATTGGGTATAAACTGCATTCATTTTCACTTCAACAGCAAAGAGCACCTTTCAGTTCTATTATGTTCAGAAAGGGAGCAAAACCGAACTTAGCATGAATCAAGCAGCAGCACGTTTTAGAACACGATGGCACATTTTTATATACAACTGAGTAAAGAAAGAAAGTTGAAAACTAATGCATATGCTTACCATAAGCAACTTAGAGACAAAAAAATTAGGAGAGTTAAAAGCTTGCTATGAAACCTGATTTCTAATCATTTGTGTCTGTTTCTGCTAATGCTTATACTAACATTCTTTCTCTGTAAAGAGAAAATAAATTTCAAATTACTCTTGTACCCTCAGATGCTAGTCTGACACGAAATCTGACTTTAGATTTTTATCTATAGGTCAGTGATGGCGAACCTTTTAGAGACTGAGTGCCCAAACTGCAACCCAAAACTCACTTATGCATTGTCGAGTAGGTGTGGCCCATTGGGTAGGCGTGGCTGCGGTGGTAACGGCAGACTGGGTGGGAGTAAAAAGTTCAATCAATTCCAACTTTACAAGATCTTTTTTTTCCCGCAAGAAGTTGAAATTGATTGATTGAACCTTTTTTTTTTTTTTTGCACACGGCGGCGGAGGCCTAAAGCGAAAAGGTGTTATAAAACCCAGCTGAAGGCCTAGGACTGTGGCGACGGCGCGCGTGCCCACAGAGAGGGCTCTGAGTGCCGCCTCTGGCACCCGTGCCACAGGTTTGCCACCACTGCTATAGGTAGTCTTCTATCTATGACCATTTATTCAGCGAGGGTTCAAAATTATGTTGGCGCTGAACAAAGGGGAGCTAACCTCCCTCACAACACAGAGAGAGTTCTCAACGAATGGCAGACACTTGCCTAAGAACCTGGTGAATTGAACTGTGGCTGCCTCAGAAATGACAGCCACTTCTGGGATTGCATGATGACATACAGTTCAGGATGGTTTGTTCTCCTTCCCTAATCCGAGCTCTGGAGATCTTCAAAAGGTAAGTATACAATGGGTGATGCAGGATCAGGAGAAGGGTGGGAAGCCGGCCTAAGGCATGATGGTGACCCTGTGTGGGAGCGATGGGGGGGGGCGGGAAGATAGGTGAGAGAGGCCATTGAAATGTCTCTGCAGTTGGTCACAAAGGCAATACACGGGGAGGGCCATAACTTCGGAATAGGGTTGCAAATAGCTTTGTGTGTGTGTTTGTGTGTCATAATTTTGAATGATTGAAGATGGGCTCAATGTTTGGATCTGAAGTGGGTGTAATTGTTTGATCTACTACTGGCACATTTTTGTTGTTAACAGCTATCAGCACATTTTTAAAGGAGCCATGACTTCCTCTGACTTCATACATTGGCCGTGGGACAGAAACTAAGGAGGTAGCAACAGGATGGTGCCTTGTGACTGCACTCTATTTCCTCCTCCTCCTCCCCTGCTCTTGAAATGATCTGGTTGGCTTGGGGCGTGACTTGATCAACCTTGCCCACCAGGAAAAACAACAACAACAACTCACACTTGGAAGTAATGTTTAAAAAGCCTGCTGCTTGCATCATAAAGGCCAGCATCGGTGTGATCTGCCTCAAAAACGTTTACATGAGCAAGTTACATTGTTAGGAAAAATCTCACAAAGCAAGTTTTTAAGAGACACGGATGACTGGATGTGCACTTTAATTCAGTCTAAAAAGAAAATAATGTATTCATTCAGATATGTCACTTCATCCTTGTAGCTTCAAATCCCATCAGGCTTATCCCTGGATGACTAGAGCATTGTTAAAGGAGCAAAAGAAAAGTTCATATGCAAAAAAAAATGTTATATAATATCTGATAGAAATTGATCTGTACTTAAATAGCTCAGCAAAGAACCTGGTCTCTTAAAATTTGGTAGGGTTCCCCCCCCCCCAGTAAACTGATTAACAAGTATGATTCATTATATTTAGCACACTTTCTGCAATGAGACATGTGCGAACATGTTTGCTTAGCAGTAACAGTAATCAGGCAGCAGAATCATTTACTGTAGGTGTTAAAGCAGAAACTGGACAACCATCTGCCAGGAATGCTTCAGTTTGGATTCTGTCCTGAGTAGGGAATTAGATTGAAAGGCCTAGAGGGCCCCTTCTGACTCCGTAAGTCTATGCTCCAGGTTTCATTGGTCAAAATCAGAGTTCTCCTTTATTTAAAAAAGATCATTAGATGGCTGTAAAATGACAACTTAATAACAATTAGATAAGTTCGGATCGTTCATTTCCCTCCCTAACCCCCACATTTTTGAGAGCTGAAGCAGCCGCGGCCAAGCAAGGCGCCGCCATCTTATAATCGCATGATATTACAGGTAATTCTAGTTCTACATCTGTTGATTATTTTTAAAAAGAAAAAAAAAGCCTCCTCTTTATCTTCTCCAAACTTTCCCAATCTCATTCCTACCTTCTCTCTCAACTCTTAGAGCCTTTGGTGAGGAGAAGTGAAGCCATCTTTCCTTTCCATCAGTTTTATCATCCTTGCCATCTTTATTTTTCATTTTTGTCTCCTTTCTTTCTCTTCCTACCTTCCTTCCTTCCTTCCTTCCTTCCTTCCTTCCTCCTCTTTCTTTCTTTCTTTCTTTCTTTCTCTTCCCTTCCTTCCTTCCTTTTTATTTTGACATTTTATTTGTAAACTGCTCAGAGTTTTGGGGACCTGGACAGCATATACATTCAATAAATTATTATTATGGTTGGTCACACCATCAGCCAGATGTTTAAACTGGATTTGGCATTTTTATCTATCTATTGAGTCCTTCCTAAGGATCTATTATTATTATGAATGGGTAATCCACAACCAGTTTCACAGTCCAAGACTGGTGGAAACTTAACAGAAAGTTGAAGTTTTTAATTGCTGTCCAAGATTTTTTGTTATTGAACCCAATGGGCTTATAACCACTGGGACAATCATAGTTAGTTTATGCCAGAATTTTTCAGTTTCTATTTTCAAATCTTGATAGTGATCTTCTCTAATTCTTTATCTTCTACTCTACTGTCTCCTGGTATTGACACACCACTTTCTTCTTTTTAATCATAATTAAATCTGGTGGTTATAAGCCAAGATCATATTTAGAAATCCTACAGTGTTTTCACCTTCTTATTTTTAACTACTTTCCCAACTCTATGTTCCCACCAATATTTCATTACTGGCACATGATAATTTTTAACAGATGTTCCAATGAATCATTTTGACAACTGGCTTATAATCAGCTTGTGCGATCTTCTTCTGCTTCTTTGCACAACCTGAATCTTTTGATTATTTGTTTTCCTAATTCTGGCCCTGATTGCATTAGTTTGAATAGCTTATTCTTGCTCTCAAGACTGTATATTTTTAGATCGGTTATCCATGGGTGCATAGCTAGTGTTTTAATGTGAAGGAAAAATAGACCCTCAAGTATGAATGTTAACAGCATGATAAGAAATATAGACAATCAAATCTTGTAGACAAGCCAAGTGAATTGTCACATGAACTGCTATCAGTGTGTTCCCCTTTCAAGTGGGATGTTGGCTGGGCATCAAAGACAACCGCCCTGGTATTCAGATATACATATTTGAGGGAAAATGCTTGGCATGGCAGCATCACTCTCTATCAGAAAGCAGGTATTCTTTGGAGATAAGAAGCACATGGAAACAGATGTCATGTGTGTCTAGAACATAAATTTGGGAGGGGTGTGTGTATGAAAAATGATTTTGAAGGAGTTTCAAAATAGCAGATTCATATATTTCTCCCTGAAGGATATGGGTTTCATTTGGAAATTCCTCCAACGAATTGGTAATGCCACAATTTGAGGCTAAATTGTTCTGTTGAGCAAAAGAACAATATACTGTATCTGTCAATTTTTCAAAAGTGAAATAATTTTGGACAAATATTTGTCAGAAAACTGGCCCTTCTTTTCTTATTCAGGTCCAAAGGTGCCAGTCTTGAATCCACTGTTTGAAGGCAAAGAGAAAAGGACCTTGGAAAAATTCAAGAAAAAAAACTCAAGCAGGCCCCAAGAGGTACGTCTGGGACTAATGACTTTTCATATCATCCATCAATAGCTGAACTAAGAGAAAACCTGTGCTTATTACTATTATAGGCACAACAAAATATAATAATTTTAGAAGATGCCATAAATCGTGGAAGGGGAAATAAGACGTTAAATAAGAATGAGTTAGAATTCCAGTGAACCAAGAACACTTTATCCATTTTATTGAATGTTTGCTCCCCTCATCCTCACCCTCCACCCCCATTATTCTGTTGCCCTAGCCTTAAAGGGATAGAGCAAAGCAAGACTGGACTGAAACTATATTTGGCAAAGTTGGAGCAATCTTCCATTCAGACCAAACAAGAAATATATACAAACAATGAGTGAGAGCTATTTAGCTATCCTAAATTGAGGCCTGAATCAAAAATATTTTTTTTCAAATGCCTTTGCGGTATTTTGAGTATCTGCATGGTTTACTTTGGAAATACTAAGAAAGAGAAACTTAACTAAAATTTGAGAATCTTCAAAAATGTAAAATTCTAGGAAGAACCGATCACCCTTTTGTCACCTGGACTTAGTTGAAAATATTTTCAAAGCACCAGAATTTGTGTTCTCTTTTCCAAGAGGGTAAATAAGGTAATTGTTTTTTCCCCGAGTCTTCATATCTGTTCAACCATCTGAAAATCTTTTATCATCCAGCTTATTAGAACTGCACACATACATACATCTAGTAAATTGAAAGAGGCAATTTAATCTATGAAGACTAAAGCTCTATTTAGTCAAAAATCTTAATTAAAGCATCCCAGGCAGATGCTGGTCATATTCACTATGCAATAATTACTGTATTTTATCTTCCATTACCTTTTTCACAAGTACAATTATCAACCCAGGAGTCCTCCTATTTATACTCGTGCCTTTGTTTCATAAATGAAGAAATTTCCACTTGCCTCAGTTAATTTAACCTATCAAGACAGTTTTGAATGGTATTTCCATATTTTAGAATATTAGCTATTCTTCCCAGCGTTGTGTTACCTGCAAATGAGAGAAACACCGCCTTCACCTTTTCATTAACTTCATTAACAAAAACAGAAAAGACTAGAAGATCCAGGACTGATCTTTGTGGTATCCTTTCTCAGATCTGATAATTAACACTGTCCAAATAAGATTTTAAAGCCAGCTATGTCTCCACTTAATATCATGCCATCCTGCTTATACTCAACTAGTTTGCTGATCAGCATGTCATGGGATACTTCGTTAAATGCTTTCCTGGAGGCATTATATTTGATCTTGAAAGCATTCCCACTCTCTACTCAGGAAGTGATCCAATGAAAGTATGAGTTACATTAGCCTTGCAACATTTGCATGTATCTAATCTATCCTGACATTTGGGCGATATTCTCTTCTTTCAAGATGCTTATAAATCAATGCTTATAAAAAAAAGGTTGATCCTACAAATCAAATAATATTGAAAACGTTGATCGTTTTAGGTTTCAGTGTCGAACACAACTGCAGTTTATTATAGCTTCCATTTATTATAGCTTTCCATTTATTATTCTCCACAAGGCATCCTGTACTTCACCAAAGGAAGTAAAGGAATTCTCTAAGATAATATAGGAGGCGTCAGCAAGAACATCAGCTAATTTCTCACGACCACAAATGCAATTCACCCGGTCCTGGAGATGTAAACTCATTCAGACAATTCTGCAATCACTGCTTTGCCATTTGGGTGGATTCAAATAAGAAGAGACCAGTGCTCAGCCCTGGTGGTGACTTTCTGCATTTCTCCCTCATTTGACAGCACCTATATACTCTCTTTTACGTGAGGAATCCCACCGTGAGATATTGAGAAGTTGCAGGTGCATTTTTTTCCTCCAAGGCAAACCTGTTTCGGTTTCCAGATGGCTTTATAAAATCCCCTGACTTATGCAGAATGTGAGGCACTGGTTATATTTCACAGGATGATGGATGATGTTCTGCTAAGGCTGCTGTTTGGACATAGTAGGACAGTTAAATCTTGCAAATGAAGTATTATTTGGGAGAAAAAGTCCTTGACAAAGTGCATAGGCAGGCTCTGAAAATAAATACTGTATTAGATGAGAAAAGAGCTTATTTTCAACACTGAGGAAGTTCTTGGTGTATTAAAAAAACCAAAACAGCCCACTGTTCTGGAAAGTAAAATCCATCACAAGAGGCCATATTTTTGCCCAACCACCTAAACCTCAGATTTATAGTGCCTCACGACTAGTGTCCAGTCTTTTTAAATAGATTGAACTTCAGTTAAACAATTACCTTATTTATGCTACTAGCATGATAAATACTGCTTTGCTGTCCTTAGTCTTCTTTCCCTTCCCCAAACCTCATTGTCTGCCTCTTTCCATATTATATTATAGACTGTCTCCTCCTTCCTGTACAACTGAGCCCAAAATTTCGGTTGCTAAGTGAGACATTGGTTAAGTGAGTTTTGCCCCCCTTTTTACGAGCTTTCTTGCCAAACCTGTTAAGTGAATCCCTGTGGCTGTTAAATTAGTAATGAGGTTGTTAAGTGAATCTGGCTTCCCCATTGACTTTGCTTGTCAGGAGAGTTACAGAAAATGGTCACATGACCCTGGGACCCTGCAACGGTCATAAATATTAGCCAATTGCCAAGCATCTGAATTTCAGTCACGTGATCCTGGGGATGTTGTAATGATTGTAAATGTGAAAAACAGTCCTAGGTCATTGTAACTTCCAATGACTAAATGAGCTGATGTAAATTGAGGACTAACCAATAGTTTCTGATCACACCACTCCCCACTCCTTCCCCCGAGGACCTCATCCAATCAATATTGTTTCCCATGTACTTCATAGCCACGCACTTAGCCTGCTTGCCAACTAGATATGAGATCTCTGGAAACTGAGGTTTTCTGCTGAGAGAACCCTCCAGAGCTGAATGCCCGAGGCTAGCTTAACAAAAAAGGCTGCATAGCAAACATAATTTTGTCATGGATGGAAAGCAATAGTCCCGAAGATATCACTACTGTGATACTTGCTGCCTTGCTCCACCTACCATATTTTTCCAAAAATCTTCTATCTTATTTGTACCATGCAAAACTCCATAGTTCCTGTGCTCGGCCCTGTCTTCCCACCTGGTCCTCCAGCGGGCCTGCCGCCTGCCGCCCCCACCCGCAATGGCCCCTCCCCCTCCCCCACACCTCTGCCTCCACCTGCAAAATAAGACACCCCTAAAATAAGCCCTAATGGGTCTTTTGGACCAAAAATAAATATAAGATTTGGGCTTATTTTTGGGAAAACACGATAATGGTAGCTCTGGCCTTTTCTTCATTGGCAACTAATGCTTTAGGAGTACAAAAATATTTGAGTGAGGCAATACCGATTTTTTGCTTTGTGGTTCTCCCTTCTCTATTTTATTTATTCATTTCTTTATTTCTCACATTTCTGAACCACCCATTTCTCTCAAAGAGAGAGGGGGGCTTATACAGATGAACTATAAACCTAGTCTATAGATTTATAGTTTTTCGTATTGTCACATGACTGAATATGGCATTCTGGCTCTTAAGCTGCTGGAGAGTCCTTGGCCTGTGTGAAACAATTAGTGATTTTCAAAGGATATTAACCAGATTCTTCAATGAGACCTTCATTATGTTATAATATAATTCCTCCTCCCCACCCCGGCACGCTCCACATTATATTCATATACACTCCATACAAGTAGTCCTTGACTTACAACAGTTCATTTAGTGACCATTCAAAGTTAAAAAAAAGCACTGAAAAAAGTCATTTATGACTGTTTTTTCACACTTATGACCATTGCAGCAATCCCCTGGTCACATGATCAAAATTTAGATGCTTGGCAACTGACTCATATTTATGACGGTTGCAGTGTCCTGGGATCAAGCAATCACTTTTTGCAACCTTCCGGCAAGCAGGATCAATGGGGAAGCCAGATTCTCTTAACGACCATGTTACTAACTTAGCAGCTGCAGTGATTCACTTAACATATTTGGCAAGAAAGGTCGTAAAAATGGGTCAAAACTCACTTAACAATTGTCTTGCTTAGCAACAGAAATTTTGAGCTCAGTTGTGGTCGTAAGTCGAGGACTACATATAATCTGCAGTTAATCAAAGAGTGTATAGGAATATGAATAGGAATATGAGAACCATTGTGCCCATAATTAAAATATGACCAGAAGTCTTTGCTATAATCCAGATAAATTGGTTTTAACTAAATTTTAGTAGAAGCGGCCTATTTAAATATTTATTTTTAATTATTCTCTTAAATTTTGTATTTTGTATTTGTATCAAACTGTTTTTAAACTGGCTGTAAGCCGCCCTGAGTCCTCCGGGAGAAGGGCGGGGTATAAATATAATAAATCAAATCAAATTAAATCAAATCAATGTTCAAGTGGACAGGGTTTTTTTTAAGTGAAAAGGTGACAAATCAATTGAACAACACCTGAAGAGGACTCAATTACTTTTATTATCTTTATCAAATAATAAAGCATATATAACTGCTTTCTGCCCTGTATCACAAGCTACAAATGCTGATAAGGTTGATTTCCTTTCTGGTGAAAGAACAGAAACAGCTTCATTGTCCTCTTTTGCTCCTGAGCCTATTCTACAAGGCTCCATAGCTCAAACGGCTTTTCTTCTTGATTTATGCTTTTGATTTCACTTAGTATAGTGAATGTTTCAGTATAATGCATGATTATTTCTGATTGATTGGATGGGGGCAACAGTATTTTAGTATATAAACATCCTGGCTTGTGTAGAATAGCATGAGTATGTTTGAGCTCTGATTGCACTTATGGGATATCAGCCATAATATGTCAAATGTGGTATGGCTGTAACTAAGATGGTTAATTCAGTGTATTCTTTATTTATGCAAACGCCTCAACTGACCAAAGCTATAATAGGCATGGAAAAAAATATTCATGAGCCTACTTGCTGACTTGCAGTATGGAGTGTAAGAGGAGTAAATGATAAAGAGCATGAATTAATAAAGTTAACTAAAATAGATCATTCGTGTGTTTGTAAAATTAAGAGAAAGGTGAAGGATGCATTAGATCTGAATAGGTTTGTCTGATTTTGTGGAGTGCAGCTGATGGATGTGTGCAAGAAAATGAAGGCATAGATTTACAGTAATCATGAATGAAAGGCTGAAATGTCTATCAGAAAACGTGAATTAAACCTCATGTAGGCCATTCTAAGTTTGTAAGAATTCCAGAAAGGTAACAGTTGTGGTTACGGATAAGGTTCCATGATAAAGTAGACATCTCTGAAGGAGCAGGCATGGCTTTGTGGCAGAGATTGATGACCCAGATTGCCCACCTGCACTCTGGACGCTTGCTCCTCAAGAGGAGGCCACAGAAATAAGAAGAGATGGAATCAAGAATGAATGGATACTGAGAGAATATGAGTAGAATACAAGAGTGAGTAAGCAGTATGAAAAAAAGTGTATTGAGATGGCTTGGTCATACAAACACAATGAATGTTGTTGAACAATTTTATGAAAGAAGAGTTAACGGAAGGGGAAGCATGGAGTTGATGAGTTCCTGAAAAAGAGAAGTTTGGCATTGAAAGTACAAAAGGCTGTATGGATGGTTTGCAAAGATGGAAAGATATGGAGAGGTATAATGAATACTGCTACAAACTACATTTAATTAGAGCTCACTTCTTTTTATCTCCTGCCTTTAATTTCTTCTGTTTATTACTCCCTGTTCTTTGCACATTAAGTAGAATTGCTTATCCTGAAAGTGCATAGCTTACGAGTACGGATGGGTGTTGGACCTCACTTAGAATAAAGCAGAAGGCAATTGCTGTGTTTTCACAGTTAAAATTTAGATTTTTGTGTTGAAACAGGTGTCCTACTCTCTTAACTGTAATATTTTGTGTTTTATCGTCCAAACTTTCTCTCATCGAGTAATCTTGGGTAATGTTCCATTGTTCCTTTCAAGTTGGGCTACGCTCTTTACTCCACTTGCCCTGAGATGAAAGAAAATGAAGTTTTCATTACTGTTTGTCTGACACAAAATAGATAATTCCGGGTGGTTTGCTCAATATATGTATTATCTATATATTTACCTTTTGCATGTATGTTTTACTATTAGCCTAAATTTAGGAGATGAGGCAATGGAAGTTTCTCTCCTTTAGAACCTAAAAATTCAAGTATTTTTTAAATATTTACTGATATTCTTGAAGCTATTATCTGAAACTTAGGATTGTTCCCCTTTATCAAATGGCACATTTGCAATGAAATATTGGTACCATTTTGGCAAATACTTATTTTTTCCACAGCCAAGAAGGACTAGTAGTCTTATAGCACTATCCCATGCATGTCTACACCAATGCTTGTGCCTATAGGAACAACTATCTTTTGTAAAATACTTATTGCATTGCAATAAATTGCAAAACCTGTATTGCAAAATGGGACGTATTCAGAAGTAGCATCTAGTTCAGGGGTGTCAAACTGGCAGCCCATGGGCCGGATGCATCACGCACGGGCCACGCCCATCCTGGCTCCGCAAAGACAAAAAACATTGTGTTTACTTCACAATACATCATGTGACGCAATTGATCTAGTTTAAAAGCAACAAATTTAGTATTGAAGAGGAATTTGAACGGAATTTTATATTTCACAGGGTGATTATCTTGTTCAGGGAGCACTGGGTAATGTTTCTCTCTTTCTTGATTAAATTTAGGGCTTCCCTTTCTTTATATTTTGACTAACAAATATTGTGTAACAGGAAATATTTGGAGTGCTATCATTTCTCATCTTGATTTGTATATTTAGTGGTGTTGTATGGGACTTTTTTTTTTAACCTTAAAGGATATAATGAGATGGATCTGAATCACAGATTGTCTTATTTCCTTCTGGGCTCTAATATATATATTTTAAACAGAACTGCTATTTTTTTTTAATTAAGACATTTGAACTAAGATCCTGATATACTGAGCAAATTGGGTTAAACAGTATAGGCGATACATTTATTAGGTTGATAACTCTTTGTATTAACTTATATATATTCACTATATTTTCTTTTACCAATTTTATCCCAAATAAGATCATGTATTTAATTTTTTTAATTGATATGGTCGTAAGACTAATCAATTAATAAACTATACTATACTATACTATACTATACTATACTATACTATACTATACTATACTACACTACACTACACTACACTACACTACACTACACTACACTACATCACACACCATACCATACACCATACCATACCATACCATACCATACCATACCATACCATACCATAACATAACATAACATAACATAACATAACATAACACACTTTACTGCTGTCACTTAACATATTTCATCAGACATAAATTTTATTTCTTTTTCTTGATTGTTTACTAAAGAGTTTTTAATCTTTTCTTTGTCTTCACTATAGCAGTTTTTAAAAATGTAATAGCTGAAATGTGTATATATTTTTTTAAATAATAACATAATTGTGTTACTATGGTACACAATCTACGTTCTTTTGCCACAGTGATGTTCAGTATAGATCTTTGGAAATTTAATTAAATACAGTGATAAAAACAAGAAGAAAAGAATCATGTTACATATAAATAATTTTTAAAATAAAGTGGGGTTTTTTTTGCTTTTGTAAGTAATTCTGGAGAAATACACCATAGTGTTAAAGAAATTCAGGTATGCCATTAAACATAACAAAATAGGACATGGGTGGTACCCACCATGCCTGCATCTGAGACAATAATCCTGAACCCATTTGCCGCAGAAGAAAATTTTATCGAATTTAGCAAAAACAAAATTGCTGAAGAAATATTACAGGACTATATACTTCATAGTATTTGCTTCTAATGTTCCCTTTCAAAGTTACAAAATGGGGAAAGAGAATTAGTATGGCCTTCCTCATCTTGGTGCTTTTGAGAATTTGGGAATTATAATCCCAGCAGCCAAGTAGGAATAGCGTACATCTAGATTCTCAATTAGTACTTCTAGTCTGTGCTGGTATATGTAGTGAAAATCCTAATTAATGGTTTATATAGAAACTACAGTCTGATGGCCTGCAGATGTGATGGGATCACTTCTACCTTTACAAGCTATGAGGTTCATGACCACCTGACTAGGAAAGGTTCATCTATGTGCTAATCTATTCTCTTCCTCACACTTTTCCTTCATGGAAGTTTCAGTTCTAACATTTACCTGAAGACAAACACCTTTATTTTCTATGATCTTTAAATTAGGGGACAAACAACATTACTTAATGTTCCAAAGGTATTACAATGATGGCTGTAGCAAAGCGCTCCCACAGCCCATAACCAAAATATGGCATTTCTCATCACAAAATATAGCAATGGTGCCCAGCTTGGACTGTTACAAAAGTGTTCTTAATGCAAATTAATGAAGAATAAGTCTAGCAAACCTTGCTGGCAGGATGGCTATATATTACCTCAAGCAAATGGGTGGCAGTAGATTTCTCATTACCAGTTGCTAGGAAACCAAGGTGAGATAGTGTATTGTGCTCATATCTCACTTATGGGCTTTCTACAGATATTTTGTTGACTCGTGTGGAAAGCATGACTATGGAATTAACAGGGCTTTGACAGTACATCAGTATTTTTGACACTAAAAATGCTGTGAAATATAATCATTAGGAAGATACAGTTGCATGTAAATGTTTAAACATTCCATAGTCAAACTGTACATCTCAACAAATACTTAAGTGAATAGAGAAGTTACTGGTACAAAATTAAACGCAACATCTTTCTGCAAATATAAACACATGCTTAGTATTTATGTGCAGCCATTTACAGAATTAGAATAAGGAAACAGTGACTATGATGGGTTTGGCTGGTCTTTGAATTGCTTCATGACTTCTTTTTTCATAACGTGAAAGGACAGGTCCTAAAAGTTGACTGACTTATTTATTAGGTTTGTTCAAAAACACAGTTCTACAGATGAACAAACACTCTGAAGCACCTAACCTGTCTGGCTGTGATTGCTGCATATTTCAACAAATATGGGTTCCTCTTAAGTATATAAAAATGAAGATAATTCATTCTTGCAAAAGAAATCTCTAAACACTTTCAGTTAGCAATTTTAACAGTGACGAACCCAAGAAATCTGTGCTAGAACAGCCCCAAACTGGTCAACTCTGTAAAACAACTCCACTGCAAATGACCTCTTGAAAAATTCACAGGTCCATCAAACAATGTTGCTTATACAACAGTGATCCATGTGGAAGAGATGACAGGTTAAATCTTTTTCTCTAACCTCATCATCTAAAACCTGCAGAAGAAAACTTCAATAAGCCTGAATTCATATTTTGGATTCATTGTTTTTATCCTGAAACCATAAATGACTGCACATAAACAGTAAGCATGCACTCATATTTTCATAAAGCTGTTTATTTTAACTTTTTACCAGTAGAGGTTGAAATAAAGCATGTTCATCTAGAGCAGGGGTAGGCAACCTTGGCTCTTTTATGACTCTGGACTTCAACTCCCTGGCTCAGGAATTCTGGGAGTTGAAGTCCACAAGTCATAAAAGAGCCAAGGTTGCCTATCCCTGATCTAGAGCTTCATTTAAATCAGTGTTTTCCAACCTTGATCACTTGAAGATGTTTGGCCTTCAACTCCCAGAATTCTCCAGACAGTCAGAGTTGAACTCCAAACATCTTCAATTGTTCAGAAATATTGATTTAAATGTACAATTTAACCAGAGGTACCTAAACTTTTGCATGCAATTGAAGGAAAGACCTATTTTGGGAGGATCGTGATGATGTTTATAAATTAACAGATATGGGCTAGAAGGAAATAAGTAGTTCTTAATGGATCTATTCATTTATGTCCTTTGCATTAAAAAGCTTGAATGTCAATAAAATAAAATACAGCAGCAGCAGTAAATAGCAGTCTATTATTTATCTCTTTTTGAGAATTTCCTACTATCAGCTTCTTCTGCAGTTACCATGTTTGGCATGCATGTTTGCCTGTGAAAATGACCTGCTGGAACCCCATCAGGGGTAAATGTTACTGACAGAAGCTTTAGGGACTACACACCTGGCAGGGAGAATTAAGTGTTTCTTTCTCTGCTGAACTGTGTGTAACACAAACGGCTTCATCATAAGAACCTTGGCAACTGAATAGCGATTGCAGTAAGATCCTGAGATATGGCAGAAGCAAAGCATGTAATTTCCCCTGAATATACAAGGAACATGCGGTCAAAGGTAATTATCAAAGAAAAGAGTGGAAGGAAATGCTTTTGAATGCCAAACTGAACTGCAGCAAAGCTAGACAACCATACCTGGGGTTCCAAAAATTGCCAGAAACACTAGATGGCAGCAAAAAGACAAGGAGAAGGAAATATTTTGGGGGATATTAAAAAGGCAGAATATTATATTATATTATATTATATTTCCCAAAGGAATAATGGGAGAAAATCTTAAAAGGCAGAAACCTCTCCCTCTCCCCCAAGCAGAAACTTAGCAGGCCAGCTCTGTAGAAATGCAGATTTGATAATCCTATTCAGAAAAACTGGGCCACCTATTCATAAGCAAAATGCTTTCAGCCATAGCCGCAGAAAAGGTTTGAGCTGATGGGATTAGAAAAATAAAGTCTCCAAGGAACATGACCTTTAGGAGGATTAACCCACCACCATTAGAATACCAAAAGGGCACACTGAACCCCAGGTCAAAGTTCCTTGCGCAGAAATGGGAAGAGCCTAAAATACAATGCCACAGGAACAGGAACAACTCCAAGTACAAAAGCCCAAAAAGGTATAAAAACCCACCTCTCCCAGCTCCATTTTGTCAGCCACCTAAGAAACATGCTGCTGTCACTGAAGTTTCCGGCAACTAAATAAACTGGACTTTCTTTCCTAAGCAGTCTCCATTTTGTTTATTCCCAGCTTTGACTGGACCCTGAAGATTTTTCTTCCAACCCTATAGAAAGTGTTCTTGGATTTCCAAATATATTTCTTTCTCTTTCTGAACTCTTAAAAAAACATTAACTTGATTAATTACAATTTAGAGTTTTCATCTTATTGTTGCAATTTGCTGTGCAGATGGCATTGTCATAAAGGAGGCTGCACTATAAATAGAGGTCCTTTATTTTTTCAGAAAATTGTAATACAAGGCTTCTGAGATTTTTAATAACAGTCTCTGCTACCCTAGCTTCTCCTTACATCACAAAAGCTGGTATGCAAAGTTAAGATTGCCCCCAAATTTTGATTCTCAACAATTATTTGCACATACACAGCAAACTTTCAAGATGTACATTTTGTTTAAAGCAGTCACTAAATAGTACTGAAAAATGTTATAGTCACTAAATACTTTTCCTTTTAGATCTTTGACAATAGCAGAAACAGAAATACATAAGACAGGGTTACTTTACTGTAATTCACAGCATATCCCACAAGAGGCTTAATTTTGCAGCCTACCTTCTGTCAAATATTCCTTGTCTTTCTATTCTGGAGGAGGAAAATGTTAAAGCAAGATAGAAAATTTCAGGTAAGGAAAGAAGAAAAGCAGAGGTAGGTGATTTGTACCTACAAAAATAGTATACTCTATGTAAGGGCTGATATTCTGAATCACAGGATGAAAGTAATCAACCAGATGGTCATTCCAAGGGTTAGGGTTAGACCTGGGCTATAGGTCTAGATTCAAAAGCCATCTCTTTCTCCACATAGTGAATAAGCAACAAAAAGTATATTTATCACACAATTCCATCTCCTGAGGGCTCAGCAAAAAAAGTCAACTACATTACAAGACTGAAGTTACAACAAAATGTCTCCGAGTTAAAGTGTGGCAGAGCATATAAACATGCTGTAATATTGGCACGTGAGGTTGAGTTTTGTCTCTTCTCATAAACAAATATACCATTTAACTTATGCTTCACTTTTAAGAAAAAGCAAATGTATCATTGTTGAGTTAAAATTTAACAGGGCTTCCATTGTTCAGATACAATTTATCACGAAGAAAGATTTGATCTATGACTATGAGTTGTGTATCCAAGATGTGTCACAAGAAAAGCATTGTCCCAGACCAGCTTTGCCTAAATCAAACACCTTTTGAATGTTCTTTTTGGTCAAGAATATTTTACTGGAGCAGAATAAATTAAATCTCAGTGCTCCATTTTTTTTGTAAGATACAGCAGTTGTCTGGATCTAATTAGAAAACTATAGACATATCTAAGTATTTTTATGAAGTTGTATTTAATTGCTTAAATCCTGTAAAATATCATTAAGGAAATTTGTTTCAACAGAGTTAAAATAGGGTAATAACTTTTAAAATGATATACAACAATGGAAAAAGAATAATGCATTTAACTCTTTACAATGAATACTTTCAGCTGAGATTACTTTTTTGATAATTAGTTCCATAGAAATTGACACAGCTTCAAAACAGTGAAGAGGAAATATGATTATCATTGTAATTTCTTGTGTTAGTTAAATCTAAATACCATCTGTGAATTCTTTGTCTGAGTGCCTATTCTTACATACAAATAACATCATCTAAGCATAAGACTAAGTCCAAGCACAGTTTAAATAAGCCTGGGAGAATTTCAAGAGTTGCAAAAGTAGCACAGATTAAAAACAGGGAGAAAAATAATAAAGAGCAGACCCCACAAAACAGCTTCTTGAAGCTTGAGGATGCCCTTAGATATCCGTGTGCTCATAGACTCAAACCCAATGACTCCCTAAATTACAGTTATTCTCCTTCATTCTTCGTATCTTTCCTTGTCTATACAAGCGCTCATAGCCATGTAGACAATCTTAAACATAGCCTCATGGGAAGCTTGTGAGATATCAGACTAGGGTCTCCATTCACTTCCTGAAATTTACTTCCCAGCAGTCAGATGACCACAGGCAATGAAGTGAGATGCCTAAAAATGTAGCTCAGCCATATTAAGCCAGCCACTTCCCCAAGTCTGCATGATACCACAAGTGTCATCTCAGCTTCACTCTGTCACTCACTCTCTAGCTCAAGGGTCACCATACTTGGCAACTTTAAGACTTGTTGGCTTCAATTCCCAGAATTCGTTCTCCATGCTGGCTTGGGAATTCTGGGAATTCAAATCCACTAGTCTTAAAGTTGCCAAGTTTAGAGACTTTTGTTCTAAGCCAGGAGTGTCAAACTGCCGGCCCATGGGCTGGATGCGTCATCATGGCAAAACTGCGCCCACCCCATTGCCGACAATGGAAAAAAAGTTGCGATATGTCGCGACACGTCACGTGACATTGCGAGTTTGACACCCCTGCTCTAAGCTTATTACAAGGATAAGCCTTATGCTGAAAATCAAGACTACTATGCTGTTAATCATGAAAATATACAGGATTTCCCACCATCCAATTCTCATGCATACTTTCAATACAGAAGGAAGCCTTGAAATCAAGGACCTGTCTGGTGACAACTTGTGTAGGTCACAAGTGCAGGTTTCTTTCTTTCTTTTTTCTTCTTCTAATTCTATTGCTGGGGTACAATGTGGAGATGCTAGACATTTATCCTGGGATCCTTTTCATTATTATCTATCAGCATTATCTCCATGCAAGGACAATTCCTTTGTCTCACCTTAATACTTCGGAGGATTATTTAACCAAGAAAGGAATGCATATATTTTCTGGCCAAAACAAAACACACATGCATATACACATACATCCCAAACCCCATACTTCTTTATAGTTAAGACATTTATAAGCAATTTGAGTGGTACAAAGTGGTACGAAATGCTTGCTTTAGCTTGTGTACAGCGAGCGCCTGTAAAATTCCACACAGTAATGTACTTTGTTACAAATACATACACTTTTCTCCCACATTGACAAGCCTATTTAAAGGAACTTCTCCTCAATAAAAAGGTTCTCCTTACGGAGTTGAAGTCTCCATTTCAGTGAGTCATTTCCAAGTGCAACTTCCTTCTAGTACTTTTTCATTCAAGGATGCTGTAGTGATCACTGAGGTTTTAAGCTCCCTGTGCATTCTAACTTGGTGCTGATCTGTAATGGCCCTCAGGTTGGAGGAGACACCATCGGAAGAGTTGTAGAGGCTTCTGCTGCAGCTACTGCTACAGTTCTACCTTCTCTTCCATGTAGTATTAGGCGCAAGCAACGCCGAAATTCTTCATTCTTCCAAGTATAGAGCAGTGGGTTGAAGGCAGAGAGAGAACAGAAAAGGAGCCAGCTGGATAACTGCAGCCCCCGGGGGGCAGGCTGAAAGAAAAAGCTCAGGAGGCTTACCCACACCAGTGGTTGGGTTGCCAGGAGGAATATCAGACAAAGGACCAACACAGAGATGCTGCTCAAATGGCGCTGGGCCCGACGGGGAGGTTGGCCAGTAGTATTGAGAAAGGGCAACTGTTGCAGCAGATGGAAGTCAAGGACACTGACCCGTTTGATGCTGCCTTGAACCCGCTTCACAATCCTCATGTAGCAATGGAGCAGGAGAACTGTCTGGCTGAGAATAGCAAGGGCTATTCCTAAACTTGCATAGTTAGAGCTGTTGTTACTGGTGGCATTTTTAGACTCTTGCTGGATCGGTTGCCATGTTTCCAATCCTGGTGGAACCAAGGCAAGGAGAAGAGCAAATAGCCAGGCGAAACCTATCATCCAAGTAGCATGCTTCCTCTGATAAACAGTCTGGTATATGATGTGTGGTTTGGTGATGAGCACGTACCGGTTGAGGGCCACCAAGAGGTGGGAAAGTAATGAAACAAACAGCCCAAGAGCAACAAGACTCATCCGGAGTAAGCGGTAGCTTTCTGAATGAGCCGTAGGGGAACCAGAAGGTAGCAATCCCTGCATTGCTTCTTGTGGCATCCAAAAACCACACACACTCAGGTCAGCGATACAACCATTCACAATGAAAGCATTGCTGATGATATGCAGCTTTCTGGAAGCGAAGACCATATAAATAACCATGAAGTTGGATAAAGTTCCAGAGATAGCCAACAACAGATAGAGTAGAGACAAAGGCAGCCTAGTTCCTAGGGAATCTTCATGACAAAGGAACAGTTGTAGGGGTCTGGAGCTCCGGGAAGAGGAGAAGGAAGAAGTATTGACCATCTTGTTGCAGAGAAGTTAAACTTTCTCGAACCTCAAACAAACATATTCCCTGCTTGATTCTAGAGGTGATAATTCAGAAATCAAGACATGTCTACAAGACTATACACAACAGACAGCCAAAGATGGAAAAGTCGAAGGCATCCCAAAGAATGCAGATAACATCTAAGAGAAGCAGACAAACTGGATCCCAGAGAAGTCTATAAAACTCCCCGAGCATTCCAGATTCGACTATAAGCAAGACTCAAAAAAGCATATATGGGATTCAGAAAATAAAGCGAGGAAGATGCAGCATTGTCTGAACTAGCAACGAGATCCAGAAAGATGTAGTCTGCGTGAAGTGTAGCAGTTGCGAATAAGCAAAAAAAAATTTTTTTTTAAATTAAAAAATAAATCCAGAGCAAAAAGTAATTCAACCACATAGATCCCTTTCTAGATGCCCAGGACCTTCTCAGGTAACAATGAGCATCCTAAGACTGGAAGACGAGGAACATTCCTCAAAGAAGGAAAAGAAATACCAGAAATCCTAAGAGGTCTGAGCAGTGCATCTGAAGATGTGGCTCTCTCTCTTGAGCTTCTCAAAATGCTTGCTGTATCTACATCAGCACCAGGAAGATGTAGTGCTTCTGCGTCTGATCTTTATGAATTATTCAGAGACTATAGGAGGGAGAAGGGGAGTGAAAAGAAAATCCAACTTGCTCTGAAAAGGCAGCTGTTGCAGAAATTGATCTTTCTCCCCCTACCCCTCCCTCCACCCACTGTGGTTCCTGAGTCACCTTTTGTTTGAGATGGTACTTCTGTTCCCTGCTCTTCTGCCCTCCTCCTACCACTGTTGTTCAACACAAACTGTACAAAAACTCTTGCTTACACACATTCTTAACTCTAGGTTTGTTTTATGGTTCAATGCTTCTACCATTTTCAAAATATATGACCCAATTTTTTAGAGCATGTCTTAATTGCAATATTCAAACCCTCCTTTGATTACATGCTTCCTGTTCCTTGGCAACAAGGATTGTTATATTACTGAGCTGGCCTGCTAATATAATCTCCTCTACGTTAAGTAACGTTGTGTGTAAAGTTAATATATTACACAACTTTTCAAATGTAGATGTTTGAAATTTTGTGTAATGTATTAATTTGCAGAAAAATACGTGCCGTTTTGATCCCAGTTTTGAAACCTGTATGGAAATGAAACAAATTGAAACTACAAATACAGAAATGAGTAACTAAATTGGACTGATATATTTTTTCACTCACAGCTGACCTAACTTCCTTGAAGCCTGTTCCATCATTTTCAAGAAAATAAAAATCAAAGAAAGAAAGTAACTGTAGTGAAAACCTGGTTGACAGTAGTACTAGATAGGGGTGAAGGGTGTAACTCAGAGGTGGGGAACTATGGCCCCTTCATGACTTGTGGACTTCAGCTCCCAGAATTCCTGAGCCAACCATGCTGGTTCAGGAATTCTGGGAGTTGAAGTCCACAACTCATAAAAAGGCCATAAATCACCACTCCTGATCTAACTGGATATGAGAACTTCTAGATGAACTCAGGTTTTGGAGAACAGTTGGGACTACTACTGTTGTACTGCCATCCCTGCAGCATAGCATCTTTCCTGTTGGAACTGCTGGATTCCATTACTGAGTTGGTGGTGGACTCTATGAGGATAGTAGCTCTCAGGGATTTTAATATGCCTCCAGGGCAGGGTTCTTCAAACTTGGCCCTTTTATGACTTGTGGACTTCAACTCCCAGAATTCCTCAGCCAGGCATGCTGGCTGAGGAATTCTGAGAGTTGAAGTCCACAAGTCATAAAAGGGCCAAGTTTGAAGAACCCTGCTCCAGGGGATATTGAGTCCATAGCAGCTTAGGGCTCATGGCCATCCTGACAATCAGGCATCTGTTCCAAATAATCAAAGGCTTGACATATACCAGGAGTTGCACTCTAATAATTAATCTACTTTTTTCACACAGCAGTTATGATGTGATGTGTCATTGGAGAATATTAACATCAGTCAATTCCTGTGGACAAAATTCTTCCAACTTGATGTCACCAACGCTCTAAGGAAGACAGGGCATGCTGGATTGGCCCATCCCAGACAATTTAAAGACCATTTTGGGTTCTAGACGGAGCTTGGGATTTTCCCTGAGGATCTGGTGAGCAATTTGGCACAGCCTTGGCTGTAGCCTGGAATAGGCATGGGATGGAGGCCTTGGACTACAGATGTTCCTTGTTTAATGACCACTCATCCAGTGATCATTCAAACTTATGAGGGCATTGAATCAATGAAAATTATGACTGGTCCTTGTACTTACAGCTGTTGCAACATCCCCACGGTCACGTTGATTGTGATTTGGGACTTTCCCTGCTGGTTTTTCACAAGCAAAGTCAATGAGGAAGTCAGCAGAATGTTGCAAGTCATGATCATACGAGATCCTTGCTTACCTACCTGTATAGTGCTCACTTAACAATGGCAACCGGAGGTGCCGGAACTGCCATTGCTAAGCAGCATGGTCATGTGTTGTTGTTGGTTTTTTTTGACATAACCATATTGCTTAATGACAGAGTTTCTGGTCACAGTTAGTGTTATTAAGCAAGGACCATCTGTACAATATTCCTATGTGGCCTTTTGTGTAACAGCAATTCTGGAACAGCATTCCCTTGGAGATATGCATAGTTCCCGTTTTGCAAGGGTTCCACAAGTCATTGAAAAGTTGGTTTTGCTCCCAGACTTGGGGTTAGGTTGTTGTTGAGTGCCTGATGCTTTTTTGTAATGTAATGAGTGGTTTTGTCCAGATGTTACATGTCCTTTTCTCTTGTAATTGTTTTAATGTTTTTTTTCCCTTTGTAATTACGTAGAAACAGAGAAAGCTGATAGCAGAAAAAGACCTAGGAGTCTATTGAATATGCCCTTTTGAGTTTGTTTCTTGTTTTCTTTTTAACTGCATATTATATTTTTAATTATTATTTTTATATTTATTTATATTTAATTTTTAATTTTTGTCAGATGATCGACATGTGTTTATCCCAAGTATGTTTAAATTCAGTTATTGATGATTGATCCACTACCTTCACTGGAAGTTGGTCCCAGGTTTCTCCTACTCTTTCTGGGAATACTTTCTAACATTACTTTTGAACTTCCCTCTGGTTAGTTTGAGGTTATACACCATGTTCTTGATTTTTGCTCAATAGCATATTACATAAACTGCCTAAACTGCGAGTTAGACAGCTTTCTAAATTAAATAGTAAGTATGAAATAATGCCTGCCACTTTGAGTTCCTAAACAAAAGGTAGTATATAAATCTAACAAATTATTTCCCATTGTCACTATTACTGATCCCAGTACAGCACAGAAAAGAACTATTTTCTGTTTATCTAGGTATTCAGTAACACAGACTGCAAATTATTGATTTGTGATGGTGATGTACACATAATCTTACAGAAATAATTAGATAAATATTTTAAATGCTACTTTAATCTTACCCAATTTTAAAAAAAATGATTAGCTAGGAACTCAATTTACAAATTGCTGCGTAGAGAATGGCAACAAACGTATCTGAAGAACAGAAGTAAATTTTTATTACTCTGATATAAAAATAAGCATTAATAGTTCCAAATGTTTTATAAGAATAACTGCATTTCACGAGAAAATATAAAATGGAATCTTTTAAATAAAATACAGATAACAAAGTTCAGAGACTATGACCACACTGAAATAAGAAAGCACCATTAATATTGCTTACCAATTCGATCATTTTTTAAAACTAAATTTTATATTCAAATATAGATTAAAAATTGTTTTCCTCCATAATTTGCATTACTTTCAACTTTTTCTCCAGTTCAAAAAAACCACTTTGTATCTTTGCTTAACCACTCTAATGCTGTTCTCTATAAGGAAACATATTCTACATGCTGAAGGTTATTCCTAGTAGAGATTAAAAAAATAACAGACGAGATCAAGAAGGTCCATGGTTCAAGCATGTCAATAACGAGACAACAAATTGCTGGTATTAACAATAGTATTGTATTTCATAATATCTGATTAAAATAAACCTATGCATAATTCTGACATTCATTAGCATTTATATTTCTACATTGGAAAAATAATACATCTGTCTCATAAGTAGTTTAATAACAAAATACATGTCAAATTTTAGAGGTAGAATTACCTTAGAATTTGCCTACTATTCACTCATATATAGTACATTTGATGTACATTTGATAAAATATTGCATTCAGTAATTAAAGCAGCTGACAACAAAACACCAAACATTTAGCCATCATAATTAGAACTACATATTTCCCTCAAATATTTAAATACCCAATCATTGCTAGTTGATATGAAATAATCTATCAGCCTTTGATCTTCCCCTTGACATGATTCGTCAAATTAGCAAACTTCCAGTTAACTGGAACTGTGCATTTTGTTCCAACTTGGAAGCCTAAGTTGCCAGATTCAGAACAAACCATAATATTAAACATGAGAATGTATTTTATCATACTAACCTGTTATAAAACAATGAATGATAATTTCCTTTTTTTAGATTAAATAAGAGTATTTTGACTAACCACAGGATCCATGGTTAATATAGTTTGCACAAGGAAGACTGGAATGGCTGCATAAAATGTGTAAAAAAAATATTCTTTCCTTGGTAGCCATTAATAGGGGAGCATTCTTGTGATCATAATACAAATGGTATGTGAATGTTATCAATTAGCGCATCCAGAATGTGCACTAAATTAGTACTACAGACCCAAGACAATGCAGTTTCAAAAATAATTGTGAATAGAGGCAGATAAGGTTTTACAGTCAGAGGGCTGTACTTCAATTTTCTTTATATTTTGCTGTTTAGGACCTCAAGGTCTCTTAGCCAGTGACATGGTAAGATCATTAGAACAAATAATGAGAAGGAACAAGGAAGAAAAGAAAGACCTTATTTTTTTCTTCAAAGAAAAACAAGAAAGTCCAGTTGCCTTGTGAAAAAGCACCTTTGGAACAAGGAAGAAGTGCTAAACCTTATAAAAGCTTGATGGACATATTCTATTCCTTATTTCTCAAACTGACAGCCCCGCCCCCAAAAATTAAGTTGTTGAAAATTGGCATTTTACTCTTAAAGTGGGGGTGTTCTTGGGGAACAAAAATGGAACTGGGGACTATTTGCAGCTCGTGGTCCATTCTCCTCTGCTTTCAAATGAACTGGGAATTAAATGTTCAAGATTACATTAGCCACTAGCTTCACAGCATTTGCAAAGAATAATATGGATAGTATGGTTGAATGTATAAAAAATAGTGGAAAATAAGGAGTTATATACAGCTTTTAAAATGTTCTTGCAATCTATAATTAAAATGTGAGTGAAAGACTTCCTGCCTCTTGGTCTCAATTTATAAGAAAAAGAAAAGTCGTCTCTCTTATTTCACTGAATAACCCAATGAAAATCAGATGACATTGTAGTCTTACAAATTCAATCAGTATGTTAGATCTTCCCTGCTATGACAACCTTTTTCTCATGTTGTAACATTATACAACTTTTAGACAAAGCTATACAGAAAGGAAAACACAAGAAGTAAAACCCTTTGACAAACAAATTGTAGAGCACAATAGTTAAGAGATACAGATTTTAATTAAAATTAGTTTCTCTTTGTAATTAAAGATGCTAAGGCAAGTCTATGTTACAGACTTCCTGCAGACCTTTAAAAATGAACATTTTAAACATCAGCATCTGAAATTAAAAAGTGGTATGACAAATATATATTTTTTTCCACTAGTAAAAAGCACAGTGATAGACAGATACAATAAAGCCAACAAGTAGCAGGATTGGTATGGCCAGGATCAAGAGATGTACAATTCTGCTTCCAAATCTGCAGACATAATTGAGCAGATGCTTGGGGTCTCTGGAGTCACACTCACAAGGTGTGAAGTACTATCAGCCATGCTTGCCCAGTATGTCTGCAGATGGACACGTTTCTCTGGATCTTGGCTCACGTTTGAAGTATAAAACAATATTTGAAAAATACACATTTTTGGTAAAAAAAAACACCACCCCACCTTGAATTCTAAACCAAAATATACTCTATTTTTATACAATATGCATGTTTTTGTGTACACATGGACACACATCTTTTACTCAATACATATACATTATAATACTGAACCCAGAACCATCATTATAAACTATTGCTACAGTTCATTAGAAGTATTCTCAATATTAAAATCTTGATCCGCACACAAAATTGTAATATTCAGAAGTTCAATTACAACGCATTTGCAGTAGTCACTACTGAAGTCCCTGATTACGCAAAGATTTGGGGGTTAAGTTCTAATCATGTATGAAGAAGTATTTCTCCAGTGAAGTGTCTCCTTCAACATTCTTCCTCTTTGAAGAAAAATGATTTTTAAGAGATGTCCAGCTTTCACCGAAGCAGTAAGGCTTTAGTACTGAACATATTCAGACTGAAGGGACTGTGTAGGTAAAAACAAAAGCTGGTATTAAGATTCAGTTAAAAGTACTTCAATTTCAATCATACGAACTTTTTTAGAATCAGACATTTGCTGTCACAAAAAAAAAAACAGCTTTAGAGAATTTAAGACACATATATCCAAGTATAACATAACAAAACTCACATGATGGGCCCAGAAGCTGTAAATCACTAACCTGAAACTAACCCCAAACCCCAGTTCAAAACTATAGCTACAATATACATCTTTTTAGATAAATAAAGTTTATGAATTATTCCCTATTCCACTCTTCTGTAAGGCCTTTTGCCTTCCTGTTAGATGTAAGCCTGGAGCCTTGAGGTAACCTTGTCTTCAGAGAGCAAAAAACAACAGTAAGAGCTGAAGAAAAGGATACCTTGGCTCATGATCTTTTAATTAAGAATTTTATTTCTTAACAGAATAACAGCTCCTGTTCATTTTACCTCCAGGTTTAGAAAGCAACCTATAAATATTTGTAAGTATTGTAATAAGCACTTTTTCTGTGTTATGAAAATTCAAATAAAGACATATGGAAAAGAACAGATATTTGGGTAACCTTATAAAATTATTTTTTTTAAAGTGATAAGACAATAGTTGCACAGAAACTGGGCATTCAATAGCTCTTTATATTTTGTCTTTATTAATTAAGAACATTCTAGCTGCCTTTGCTTTCAAGTGCTTTAAAACAAAGGGCAGAGTCATAATTATCTCTAAAAATTCACTTCTGTACAGAAAATCGTATTGTATCTTAATTGCATTCATTTCAGCTTCCATAAGGAAAGTATTCTTCAGTTTCATTTTGTTCAAATATGAATCAAGCAGGAATATATTTTAAAAGATGACGACACACTTTATATACATTTGAGAGAAGAAAATGGAGGAAGAAATAAAAATGAAGGTATAGTTAATGTAAGCAACAATAAGAGGGACAGGTAGAAAATTAGTAGAGTTTTAAAGCTTGCCGTGAAAATCTAATTTCTAATAATTTGTGCTTCTTCCTGCTGATATCTGTAACAAATATTGGTTCAACTGCTAATATTTTCTCTACAAAAAGAAAGTAATTTTCAGCTTACTTTTGTCTCTCTAGTGGTAGTGTGGCATGGAATCTATAGGATTTCTGTGTTTTTCAATAATAAGCTCATTTACCTGGTAATAACTTCCAGTAAAGACAACTGGACTTATTTCCAGTTAAAGAAACAGGAAGAAATTCCTCCCCTTGTATGCCAGCAAATGATAGACTTCGCTAGATTGCCTGGGTGACCTTACAAAGCCAGCACATATGCAAAAAATAGCATGCAAATTAGCACAGTTGTATAACAGAATCAGCTTAATGAAGTAAAACTTCAATTGTGAATACTCAAGTATATTTCATCAGTGTTACCTAATTATTTAAACTGAAAAGACACACAGATTTGTCAGAACGAAGTTTTTGAATTAAGTTTTGAGAAATAAACCAAGTACTATAAATCCAGTACAATCAAAATCATAGGGCTGGTTTAAAAATGCATGTCGTGTATATTCAGCAACATTGGGAAACATCCTTGTGTGAAGACAGTATGTCTACCTATTTTATACAAGTCAACAGAGATTTTAAAAATCAGAAAAAAGCATGGATAATAGGGAATATGCTTCCTAGCAGGGTTTCCAGTCTTTTTTTTCTGTTTTCCATCCATGTGAAAGAAATGTCAATTATCACATACTTATTATCTACATTTATTGTTCAAATCCGCACATTTTATTCCACTGAGGCTGCTAAAGCTTTCTCTAAGTAAGTCACATATATTACTAATGGGTTTTGTTTTTTTTCATTTTTAAGATAGAAATTTTATGGGGAACTTTTGTGAGCAGGTTTAGAAGGTATGAGGAAAGGTACCTATTCTCAGGATTATAACCTCTTTGTGCCTTTTCACAAAAGAAAATAGCAATATATCACAAGTGTAAATATGTACACTTATACTGAGCAACTAAAGAGTACTTCAAATATCAAATGTCAATTTTATTGCATCATTCATTGTCTAAGATAGAATATTCTGTTCCATCTTTTTCTGTCAAGATAGAATGTTCTGTTCTATTCTGTACTGTCAAGATATAATGTTCTGTTCTATCTTGATCCGCTATGAAATATAAAAGGCTGTCCTTTTCTTCCTCAGAGCAATAACAGCAACAATAATAATGAACTTCAATATATATTTTCAGAAATATTTTCATGGAATTGAAGTTTTACTTCGATGAAGAGAGTGAAAGATTGATGGACTTCAAATTTGGTTGTGACTTTATATGACAACTCTTTTTTAATTCAATCAATACTGGTATTTTCAAACATAAATTGGCACTTATGGTTAAATTCACTCTCTTGATAGTTTACTCATTTGTTTTCAATTTTTCTGCTAATATGTATAAACCTAAATCTGATTTTCTACTACAATTACACAATGTCAAGTATGCTTTTTAATTTATGTAAACTAACATGTCTCCGTTTATTATCTATGTGTGCCATGTTATATTTATTAAAACAAAATATTATATGTTTTGACAGTGCTTTTTTTGTCATAGAACGCACTGGAACAGTGTTCCGGCACCTTTTTTCAACAGAGTTTGCGGGACTAAAAAAAGTTCAGTCAGACCTTCCAACTTCTCGAAAAAAGAAAAAAAAAAAGATCTCGCAAAGAGTTGGAAGTCTGACTGAACATTTTTAGTCCCACAAACTCCGTTTACCTGCAGCAGAAGAGAAACACACCAGAGCTGGAAAGCAGGTTAGCAAAGAAATGCTTTCGGGAAGAGAGAGGAGCTGTGCTGGGAGGAGAAGTGGCAGGAAAGGAGAAGGGAGATGCGGGCAATGCAGGGCAGCAAGCAAGTGCTGTTCTCTGCTCTGCATCCCTGCGCAGAGCTGCTGTGTTCTCCGTTCTCCCCAAGACAGGCAACAAAGGGCTGGTGGAGGGAGGCACCGGGGGAGGCTTGTGCCGCCCGGTCACGGCGCAACTCACGGGAGAGTTGGCAGAGGACCAGGAGGCAGCGGCTGTGCCCAGGCAGGTGATCTGCGAGGCGAAGCTTAAAGAAAGCTCCTCCAGTGGCACACAGCAGCAGCGGAGCTATTCACCATCACTCCCCCCTGGCTCCAAAATGGTGGAGGGGGACCAGGCCTACCCCACCCATCCCATCCGCCATAGTATGGCAGTCCAGCTCAGGAGGGGAGTGAAAGATTGCTGATCAAGGAATGGCCTGGCTGGGGAGGGGGGGCTGAGTTCCGTCACCTTTTTTCTTACAAAAAAAGCACTGTATTTTGATATTTCCAGCTATATAAATATATCATAGTGAATTAAACACTTCTCAGCAAACCCAGCAGCAAATGTAGCATTTATAGCCAGCATCTATGTCTTTCAACATCCTTTTACTCAGGAAAGCAGGTAAAGACCATTTCAGTGAACAAATATCTTCTCCTCACACTTGTCCTCAAAACCATGATGGATTTATACAATCCCATTTCTTACTACTGGTAGCAGCTACTTAGAGTAAGAGAGTGGATGGAACTTAATGACATTGAATAATAGCAATAGCACATAGACTTATATACCGCATCACAATGCTTTTCAGCCCTCTCTAAGCAGAGTCAACATATTACCCCCAACAATCTGGGTCCTCATTTTACCAACCTTGGAAGGATGGAAGGCTGAGTCAACCTTGAGCCGGTGAGAATCAAACTGCCGAATTGCAGGCCGCCAGCAGAAGTAACCTGTAGTACTGCATTCTAACCACTGCACCACCATGGCTCATAATAACAATCAAGTTACCATCATCTTTTAGACTAGAAACAAATATCTAATGCGCTGAAACTATGAGTACTGTGAAGTCCAGGCTAGATGTTTTTGGGTAGATAAATATTGGTCTGATCCACTTTGTTTCACAAGGAACCACTGCAATATGTCATCTTTTATATTTATGTTTGAATATATTTTCTCTTTATATTGCTCTAACTTTTCAAACATTCGGGATGTTGCCTGGATTTCTCTTACTATGTAATATTCTAACAAAACAACTGTGATCTAAGTTACGAAGAACTTTCTATTTTTAACATGCTCTTATCTTCCAAAAATAACTTACATTTTATGTACTATGTTGCAGAAATGTATTATAAAAACAGACAGAATGGTACATACTGTGTCTTTAAGCTCTCTGAGCAGAAAGATGTAAATAAGAACAAAACTGGTCACATGGTGCCTCCTGGTGGTCAAGGTAACTGAGAACACCACATAGGATACATACTGCATAAAAGTAGACAAATCCCATACACACACACACACACACCATTCTGACAGCTTCTAGGTATTCCTTCTTACAACCACTGAATTGCAGGGCCTGGATAGCTTCTAAAGCTAATGCATTGCATGAAGTCACCTGACTGGCAAAAATCCATGAGTTCAATTTCCAGCACAGGATTTGAACCCCAAAGAATAACATCTGGCTACCCACATCTGAGGAGTCCCAATAAGGATGACAATGATCACGTGGTGCTTCCTGGTGGTCAATGTATTTAATTATAAAAACAAGTTCTCAGGTATGGAAAACATACTTGTTCTTGGTGTGTTTTTTTTTTTAGTGGCGACTGGAATGAACTTATTTTAAAATAAAATCCTGAGATTAGTTTAGTTTCAAATTTGTGTAATATATGATTTCATCAGAAAAAATATTTTCAAGAATTCTTTTTAAAACAGAGTGTGATATATGCCAGATGCTCTCAACAAAATGAACTCATGTTGATCAGTAAAATAAATAAAATAGATGCCTTAATTCTTTTATTTTAATACTTTCATACTACATTCAAAAGTTGATCTTCTAAGAGATAAATTTTACAAGTCCAAGTAGGTAGATAACAGCTGAAGCTTGAAATGCTATAATTTCTTGCTGTTGCAACAAAGGCTTTTGCAGAGGAGATAATAGTTCCTACACATATGGCTTAAATTATATCTTAGGACACCAGTTTTGGGGTATTTTTTTAAGTTAGGTAAAATGGTGTTAGTCAGATGTACTTTCATTCACACAGAGGAAATCCATTTCATTCACACAGAGGAAATATATATTCTAAACAAGAACATAAGACTAAATTTAGAGTAGACTGAGAACCAATACTGATTTTTTCCCCCTTTTTGGTCTATTATTTTACAGGTAATAGGTAATCCTTACCTCATGACAGTAATTTGGACTGGAATTGCCATCATCAAGCAATGCAGTCATGAAGTGCAATATCATGAGTCCATATTGCCTAGTGATGGCAACTATGGCAGTTCTCACTGCTGTTAACTAAAAATCATGGGTCAGTAAGCAAGGACCTTATGTGATTGTGACTTCCTGCCAGCTTTCCACAAGCAGAGTCACTGGGGAAGCTGGCTGGAAGTCATGAGTCCTGGATGGCTTGCGAAGAATCCAGTGGGCAGGTGTGTACTATGAAGTGAGCTGAGCTGCAGCATTGTGAGAGTGTGTGGGGGCTAGGGAGGGGATGCTGCAATACACAATGGACTATGAGACCTCTGGAATTTCGCATTCCGTAGGCGGCTCCCCAGGAGAAAAGGCAGCAGGAGCAACTTGTAACCTTCCCTGCAGGCTTGTCCAATGACTTTGCTTATGTGAAGCCAGAAGGGAAAGTTACAAATGGTGATCACATGACAGCAGGATGCTGCAACCATCATATGAGCTGGTTGCCAAATGCCTGTATTGCAACCCTGGACTGCAGGGGTGCTCTAATAGCTGGAACTTTGAATTTTGAGGACTGATTATAAGTACCACTTGTTCAGCACTGTCACAACTTTGAACGGTCACTGAATGAGTGGTTATCAAACAAAAACTATCTATATAAATTAGAATTAGAATAACAGGGACCTTGGAGGTCTTCTAGTCCAATGCCCTGCTTAGGCAGGAAACAATGTAATTAATTCTTCTAACTTAGATAATTCAAAATCCTATTGAATCTCTCCATGCTCTTTGCATGTATTTTAAAAAAAAAACCCAACAATAACCTTGTACCAATAGGAACATCTGACACTTTCCGCATTGTACTACAACGAGCTGAAATGGATATAAAAAGGAAGGTGCACTCATGGAAGACACTACAAATATTAGAGAATGGAACAATTATCTTTTTTCCCCCCCGAAGTGTCCAAGAAACCACAACAAAAAGTAGCTGATTGGTTTTTGATTGAGATAGTAAGATACGAGTTGCGCAAGAGGAAGAGATCATAAATGAGAAAAAAGACCAGGAAAGAAGGTTCTAAAGAATTGTTAGAAGAAAACTGTGTGGAGAAAGCTTTGGTTGAAGGGAAGGTCTATAAGGTCTCCGAAAGGGCTGCTGAACTGTGAACTTACAGGAATTGATCGACTCAGGTATCTTGCTGAAGAAGCAGCGAGCCCCGTAAAAGATCTGAAGGTGTTGTACTCCTCTGCCAGGACGTTGGGAGAATTGACATAGTTGTTGAGGTTGGTAGTGCTATTGCCTCTCCTGTTGTACAGGTTGTTGTTCAGCTCATGATAATTTCCGGCAGGCAACAGGGCACTGCCATTCAAATGACTGGAGAGTTGGCTTACAGAATAACCTGTCCTAGAGGATGATAATGTCAGTTTGCTCTCAGCATCATCTGAAGCAGCATGCAGGTTCCCTAGAGAACTGGCTAACCTGGAGTTTATGGAAAAGCTGAATGGAAAACACACGTGGGGTAAAAAAGACACACAAAACGTACGCACATGTGATGATCAATGCAAGACATGCTTTAAAAGGCACTGAGGAGAAAAATCACTTTCTCGATGTTAAATGGTGGCAACATACAGCTTAATTCTTTCGGTAACTTAATGGGGAAACCATTGGGAACATCTTAGGATAAAGAACAGTTGCAAAATAATTGCAGTGCTTTGAAGAAATACATAGAGGTAATCTCCAGCGATGCTGGAACTTTATGCAACACTTTTCTTGTTGGCTATTTTTAACATTTGTTATTTGAAGGGGATTTCCTTTAGGTTTCTATAAGCTGGTGTAGGCCAGTATGGGAGGAATTATTTTGAAAAACATGCATGTAGCTCTTTTAATATGAGATCAATGGGATGACATGAATGTAATTTTATTAGTGCTCACAGACACTTATTCCCATAGTCAAACTAAGGTATCTGAAGCAAGTATTTAAAGTTACATCATTTAAAGTTACATCCAGAATACCTTAGATTTCTCACACAAGAAATCCCAATTGCAAATGGAAAAATATAGTATTTGTTCCTATACTCCCTCTTCCCAAAAGCTAAAAGACATAGCAGAGTTAAAAAAAATACCTTTTAAAATTTGGAACTGAAGATGGAGCATGTCTATTTATTCTCTTTGCTGCAGGTGATGCCGAAACCATAACTTTGGTGGCTTTCAAAGGAGATATGGACCCTTGAGAGAGAGCTGCTGTATTCAATCTGAAAATATACCAATAGGAGGCAAAAATATGTTCATATGATTGAAACAATATTTACTTTTCTATCCTTCATTTAGTTTTCATACCTGGATCACTGAATATAAATATTTACATAAGTAAATATTAAAACTTCCTCAGGGTTTGCATATGATGAATTGTGTCTTCTACAACTGGGATCTAAAGATGCCTGGACACAGTAAAACCTTATGGAGGAACAGGAAAATATTTTATTCTATGAGCACAGTTCTGTGTGTGAATCAGAACACTGTGCCAATGGATCTTCCTATCCTTTGGGTACTTTTCAGGGCTCGTATTTGGTCTTGGACTGTAAATAAAATTTTGACGTAATTCAGGAGTGTCTCTAAAGAAGAATATAACTGAAAAAGTCTTTCATATTTGAAGAAAGCTACATATGAACCTTTGGGTACAAATTTCAAGCAGTGAACAGCATGGAGGTTTATTGCATAAGTATGTTCCCCCACAATTTCTGTTTTGAACATTATATATTCATTTAAAATTGTGGATGCCTATGTGGTAAAATAGATTCTTAAAATATAAGCGCAGCCTCTTGCAGATGTTATTACTTTTCAGTACCAAATGCACATGCTAATTCCAATGTTTTGATTTCCCCCCCTAATTATTTCCTATTTTTTATTTCATTTTACAAGGCAACCCCCCCCAAATCAGAAAGTTAACAGATACATCACTGAATATCCATTTCAAAAGTGACTATTTTGATTGCAATCATGTTTGAAATTTAGCGGCAAATGATCCATCTCTGAATTTCTGTATTGACTTGTTTGCTGGTCTTCCCCACTAAGGCACCGCTACCCTATATTTTTGCCTCTGGAATGTAAAATCACTGAGGCTCTGCTAATCATCTCTGCTATTCAGGTTCTGCATGAAATCATTTAAAGAGGTGGGAGAAAGTGCCATTAATAGGTTGATAATAAATCTCTCTCTCTTTTCTCCATCTTGTAACGAATTCTTTGAAAAATAGTGGAAACCCCTAACATAGTATAAATGCCCTGGAATTAGGATAAACAAACTGAAACACATGATCCTCAAAATGGATGAATAATGGATTGAAGTATAGGTTATGTGTAGAATCTGAGGTTTTTTTAAAGACTTAAATCAACAGTTTGGACATGCTTTTTCAATTTTGTAGTAACAGAATTTGGTAACAGAGAAGGTGGTTAGAAATATATTTTATATTTCTAGTTAGCCAACTGCACCTCTTCCTAAAAAGGATGGCCTGAAAATCATTCAAAGATTCGTAGCACCCAGCTTTATACTTCCGTAATGCAATTTGCATGAAAACACCTCTGACTTGAAATTTCGGAAGTATTTCAAAGAATGAACCTGCTATTGAATTAACCAGGCTTGTTCTGAATATCTAACTCCAAATCCATAATATCTGCAGACAATTGAGAAAGCTGATTTATATAGTGGTATCTTTGGTACTCATCATTAATTGGTTCCAGGAGGTGCAGCGAGTAGCAAAAACTATGAATACTTAACACATTTTTCCTATAAGGAATAATGTAGTGAGTCACAAGGCAGCCAACAACAACAAGTTCTAGCTTGTGCAATTAAGTACCAAACAAACAATGAGTACCAGGACAAAATGTTCATGTCAAAATGCACTGAGTACCAAATTCGATGAGTTTCAAAGCAGTTGAGTACCAAGGTACCACTGTACCTTTAAATTGCATCCCATCCTTAAGGTTAGCCTTCCTTAATGTTGGCATTTCTGCCTCAGCTCAAAGCAGTTTTCTCCTGGCAGGTATTTGAGGCTGTCTCCCTCACAACGTTTAGTTTTTAAATTGCTGCCAATAGTTTTCAGGAAAAGACAGCTGCTCTAAGGGGCTGCAGACAAGTGACAAATAATGCAAATTTGCTTCCTCTGGAACACTTTTTTGGAACTGAATCCAAAGTCCCATACATCTTCAAAAGGTAACTCGCCCCATGGAAATGTATCAGTGCTAGTATACTGCGATTATATAAGTCAGGCTTCAGTGAGATAGTTCAATTTGCTTTAAATATTAGTATAGTTTTACCTATGAAGAACTACATATCAAGCCATGAAGCTAAATGTAAAATAGTTTTCCAAAATTTAATTTTTGCCCACTGAAGTCTTAAAGAATAGGAAATAGACATGTGTCGTGTGCTATACATGTTTGGACCCAGTTTATCCACAAGCAAGGTTGCATGGGATCACAAATAAAAATGTTTGCTATTTCGCAGCCTTGTTAGTAAGGTTATGAAATATTATTAGTAAGAATGAATTCCAAAACCATTCTTTGATCTACAAATTTAACATGGTGAACGGCTTTTACAATCACAGCACTATTCTATTTAGTAATATTTAGTAATTACTAGTAATATGTAATAATTACATAATTACATAATTATTATTGCAACAGCAAAAATTCAGAAGGCTTCTATAAATGAACTTGCTTTTTTCTAAACAATCAAAACAAATACCTGAAAGGCTGGGATATGGATCTGACATGTGTCTTCATATCTTCTAACCTAAAAAGTCAATAATATTTTACATCAGAAGTATCAAACTAAAAGGGATATGTTATATATTACTGAATTTATATAGCTGATATTTACTTGCCCAACAATCTAATACACTAAATTAAACACATATCCCACAAATTCAGAAAAGCAGTCAAGCAAGCAGGCAGGCAATTAAGTAAGTAAATATGTCAATAAATAAATAACAAATACATAAATACTAGAGTGTCACCCAGATCCCTCTCTGAATCTAGCAGATGTCTTCCTTAAAAGGAAATTATTTCTACCATTGCTCATGAAGACTGGAAATTGGCTGAATCCATCTCCCTATGGAAGGAATTGGCAAGACAGTGCCATCAATAAAAAAATCTTCAGGCTTGGTGCTCACACACTGTCGTTTACATAACCTGGTACTCAAAATAGGATTCTCTTCAATGATCCTAACATGAAGAAGGTCATACATGCAATTGAATTACAATTCCCATCACTCCATGCTCTTATTTTGGAATTCTCTCCAGCCTCCTCAACATCAGTAGTTATAGGAGGATCTGCATTTTCTTCTGTGTATCAAAGTACTACATTGCATCTGCAAGTCCTTGCCCAACTGCCTTCCTCTTAGGACAGTGGTAGCGAACCTATGGCACGGGTGCCAGAGGCGGCACTCAGAGCCCTCTCTGTGGGCACGCGCACCGTCGCCCCAGTCCTAGGCCTTCAGCTGGATTTTATAAAACCTTTTCGCTTTAGGCCTCCGCCGCCATGTGCAAAAAAAAAAAAGGTTCAATCAGTCAATTTCAACTTCTCACGGGAAAAAAAATCTTGCAAATTTGGAATTGATTGAACTTTTTAGTCCCACCCAGTCTGTTGTTACCACCGCAGCCACGCCCAGCCAATGGGCACGCCCAGCCAATGGGCTACATCCAGCCAATGGGCCACACCTAGCCAATGGGCCACATCCACCCGGCACCCAACGATGCATAAGTGGTTTTGGGTTGCAGTTTGGGCACTCGATCTCTAAAAGGTTCGCCATCACTGTCTTAGGAACACCCTGGAGGATTATATTCTTTTCTTCTGCAGACTTTTCTGAACCATTTCAGTCAACTTTTTCCTCCACCCCCCTCATAGTAAATTTTGCTGTATTTCATTCATCTTTCGTAGAGTTTTGTTTATGAACCGAGAGTCCCTTTGTATAATTTCTTTCCAAAATTCTGTTGGGTTGAAAAAAATTGATAATTATCAACAATTGCAGCAAAAATAATCAACTGATGTAAAAACCTTAGCTGGAAAGGAAGGAACCATAATTACTGGTACAGAACCGATGCATCAATAATCTGGAAGCATATGCCTTGTTTCAGCTGCCTCAGAATTTTACAAAGCTTTTCTAGCATCTCTTTCAATTCATCTTGCTCTTATAGGGCCTCTGACCACAATATGACTATTAAGCAACCAAACTTATTCTGAACTTTATTAAAAAGGCAGCCTGATTTTTTGGGGGGTGACCTTCATGGAATATAAGGACAAAAGAAATAGTACTCCACAGTCTAATGGACTGCTACAACTTTATAAATGTCATGAGGATTGCCAATAGAGGCTTATCTCCCTGATAATCTTATGGACAAATACATTCCTTTTTGTCATTATAGGCAGTCCTCGACGTACAATCACAAATGGGATCAGAACTTCTATCACTAAAGTGGCTCACTAAATGGTTAAGTGAGTCACACCCAATTTTACAACCTTTTTTTGGCCACTGTAAGCGAATCACCACAGTCGTTAAGCGGGTATATGTCTGTTAAGCAAATCTGGCTTCTCCCGTTGACTTTGCTCCCCTTCCCCCCTCCCCCCCGGAAGGTTGTAAATGGCGATCAAATGACCCCAAGATGTTGCAACCGTCATACATACATGCCAGTTGTCAAGTGCCCAAACTAGATCACCTGACTCTGGGGACGCTGTGATGATTATAAGTGCAAGGATCAGCCATAAGTCGCTTTTTAAAGCACGTCGTAATTTCAAACAGTCATAAATCGGGAACTACTTGTATAGCAAGCAGTAGCCACTTCTAGTATGCTTTAGCAGCTGATCAAATTTATAAATGTACTGTGGAAGGATGCTATAACCATACCCTAGATCAGGGGTAGGCAACCTTGGCTCTTTTATCACTCGTGGACTTCAACTCCCAGAATTCCTGAGCCAGCCATGCTGGCTCAGGAATTCTGGGAGTTGAAGTCCACGAGTCATAAAAGAGCCAAAGTTGCCTACCCCTGTCCTAAATCATTAGAAAAGTAAAAAATTTCAGTGTGATTTTTTTAAAATAAAAATAAAAAATTCAATATTAGTACAGAAGCATTCAGGTCTGAATAGATTACCTAAGAGCTCCTGTTGTAGCTGAACGTGGCTGCCTCTGAAGTTTTAAGGCACGGAGTTGATCTCCCTGAGTCAAGTCACTCTTAGTTTCTGAATCTTCTTCCAAATCATTCTGGAAAACAGAAATAATTTACTTTAAAAAAAAAAAAAAAAAAACACATTTCGAGAACAAAATCTATGACACAAGAATCACCACAGGTTTTTTTTTCTTTCTCTCTCATTATTTTGACTCCTGACAACTTACCAAGAGCATTTATCACTATGAAAATATTTCAAGCAAAAAAAAAAAAAAAGGAATAACACAACCAAGTCAAACTTAACTGTGAATGCGTACACAATATACTGAAGGGAAATTGTTGGAAAGGAAATACTTTAATAATAAAAGTACTACATATTTAAGCAATGGGGAGTTTAACTTGTCCCAGATTTCCATACGGCTGAAGGTCAAAAAGCACAATGTAGCGTGAGCACCTACATGCTTTCCTTCTTTTAACAGGGTTACTGGTGGGAGGCTGGCCAAAACTTTATAGTTAAGGTGGTGACTGTAAGTGGGGGGAAAAAAACCAGCTGCAAGTCCACAGCTGATCACAGAGTTCTGGGTGACCATGGGCCAATCACTTTCTCTTAATCCAAGCTACCCCACCATTTGTATGCCATCTTAAACTTGCAGAAAAATGGTGGGGTATAAATATAAAATAAATTTAATAAATAATCACACCGATTCTTTCCACACCTCTTTAAAATAGCAGGAAAACTTTTAACATTGACAAGTGAGAACATTTTTGCCTTCTACTTCTTTACCTTGCCCCTTGGAGTGAAACCTTTGGCTTAAATTAAACCAAAGTTATATTATGTCAGGAATCAAGTTACAAAGGAGGAAAATAAGTCATTGTTGATGTGACGACACTAATTAATTTTCTTAGGAAACATAGTCACCAAAACACCTATTTTAGACTGTAGTTTTGGCAAAGGGCGATTGAACCTATCATGTTTGCGTGGGATACCATTGCGTTCCATCTTGTCCTTTATTCTTTCTTGGCCAAGTCCTGCAATTTGCTATTTCAATAATCATACTGACCTCTTTTATTAGAAGGGTTACAACAACACAAGTATACTATATATACAGTCAAACATTTTGAATATATTACGCTGTTGTGATAAACTTCAAATATTTTATTTCTGAAATTATTGACATGTTCTTTGGGTATGATTGGAGATTATTCCAGTGCAACTTTACCTCTCTATATTTATCCAAATTTTCAATTCTAGTTGAAGTTCCACTGATAGAAATCTCATCGAAGCCAGATAAAACTTTGCTCAAACTATCTTCATCTACTTCTTTTGTTTTCTGTTTAGTTCGGAATATGTCGCCGTGGATCCACAACATCGACTGTTTTCTGTTCAATAGGACCAGAAATAAAATTAGTATCAGTGGTATTGTACTATAGAAGATGAGGCGTGGCTTTCTTTCAAAATATGTGCCTTTCCAATCTTTAAATCTGTGCAATCTCACACAATTATTGGATGATCTAGTTAAGACTTTGGCCCTTATAATTAAAATATTTATCGCTAGAGGAGAGCATTTGTAGGTCAGGGTCGAAATAAGAGGTCCTTAGTGTTCTCTGAGCTTGGTTGTTTTCTTGCAGACTTTTTAATTATCCAAATTTAGGTGACATCCTCAGATGCAACAATACCATCAAGCTCTGAGAGCACCAAGAACTCCTAAAATGCTTATTTTGGATATTCTCTGGGCAGCATTTGGGGATATTGCAGGTAAGAAAATGTCCACTTAGACCAGGGGTATAGGCAACCTTGGCTCTTTTATGACTCGTGGACTTCAACTCCCAGAATTCCTGAGCCAAGTTTGCCTACCCCTGAGTAGACGTTTGAAACTAACACATGAAAGAGATTGTGGTTTGTAAAACCAGCAGTCAACACAACAACTGAATCTTATTTACAAAGCCCATTCTTATAGAAAGGGGGTTTGGTGAGTTAATGGTTAAGGTGCTGGGCTTGTCGACTAGAAGGTTGGCAGAGACCCAAGTACTATGTGATGGGGTAAGCTTCTGTTCTTGCCCCAGCTCCTCCCAACCTAGCAATTTGAAAGCATGCAAACACATGTAGATAAATAGATACTACTTTGGTGAGAAGGTAACAGCGTTCGATGCATCTTGGCGTACAGCCACATGACTATGAAAGCATCTTTGGGCAATGCTGGCTCTCTTGGTTAGGAAACGGAGATGAGCAACACCCCCTACAGTCAGTCAAGACTGGCAGGGCAAACCTTTACCTTTTTAAAAAAAATTCTTATAGAGTTAAATATATCAGCAGCAACCCTTTCTTTAATTTGTTTTCTTCTCTCCTTACATGTATGTGCTAAATTTTGCTCCTCTCATTCATAAGCAATCTTTCCCACCAGTTTTGCCTAACTAGATAATTAAATATGACAGCTGTGGCAGTAGGCAGAAATAAACTGTCACCCCTATATTTAAATTCAGACAAAAATTCCTGTTGGGAGATTAATGACTATGAAATAGAATAGGATTAGAAAGATGAAAACAGTATCCTCGGAAGGAAACTAACATGCAATAAAATTAAATAAGGCAAGCCAAGCTAACTCCTAGAAAAAAATTGCTGAATGTGTATCATAAACACATAAATCAGGAAAAAAAAGTCCTTGCAAGAATCAGTGAAGTTTATGCTTGCTTAGAATGATTTTACCCGTACATTGGTGGATAGGGACACCTCTTTCAAAGTTAGGTTGGGGAGGTTATTGTTAAACTGACTTCAAAGATTGTTAATGGTTGTTAATCCAGAGCAGTATCACCTACTGAGCAGCAGTATCACTGTTTTAACTGCAAAGTATCGTATGCCTCAGTCCAATTTTTTTAATATAAAAAAAATCCCACTCTTCTGCCTTAATTATTTTTTTAAAGCCCACTATGATGACTATCACCGATAACAAAACAAGGGGTTCAAGGCAATGAATGTCAAAAAATTAGAGACAAAGACAGTTTGTAATAGCATAGCAAGGAATATAGAAGAAACTTCAATACAAAAATCTAACCTATGGCAGAAAAAAAAAGGTTTCGATGGTTAATCTGCAACGCTTGCATACAGGAAACAAACCCATAAATCTCAAATCAATAATGGACCCAAATAATTATTTTTCACAATTTATCCTGCCTGCTCTTGACTGAAAGTTGCCTTTCTACTGTTATACTGAGCTTTGCTATTTTAACCTCCATTGGACTGAGAAGATATTGCAAAATTGTCTGCCCTGCTCTCACCAAAAGCAGCTTGCCAATAGTTCTCTGGAGGAACAAGGCACTGATATAAACCAGCACAGAGAACAGGGTGAACAACTCCAGGAAATCCCTAACCCCTGGCATAACCATCATGAAGCAGTGTCCCCCCCCCAAGCCCCATCTCTGGTCCCTTGTTGCCACAGAGGGCACAAACCACAGGCATAATGCTCTGCATTTGTCACAATGCTACAATGCTGGCTAGGGAATTCTAAGAGTTGAAGCGTATCCATCTTAAAGTTGCCACAGTTGAGGAACACTAGTCTATATTGGTCTATCTATATCAGGGGTAGACCACCTGGGCTCTTTTATGACTCGTGGACTTCAACCATGCCGGCTCAGGAATTCTGGGAGTTGAAGTCCACGAGTCATAAAAGAGCCAAGGTTGCCTACCCCTGATCTATATTGTTCCAAACCATTTCATACATGATCATGTACAAAAAGAAAGAAAAAAGGATGCCTTATTTCAATAATTATTTTGAAGGAAGGGCGTTCGCTACCTTGTTAAGTATGAAACAATAGGCAATAACACTTGAACAGTTTGGAGGCATTCCTCACACCTCATGCTTCATTTTATATGGCTCTTAGCAATTCACCCTGAAGGAATACCTGGGCAATATTACAGTAGATTATAGTATTACAATATTAAAGTACTGGTATAAAATCAGAAAGCCCTGTGCGAATTTCATCCTTGGGTGATGTATTTATAGCATGTATGTGCACCCTAGTCACGCTGTGGGGGGGGATCCTGCATTTTGTTGATGCACTAAATCAATTTTTATCACTAAGACATAACTATCAGATGTTCATTGCCACTGCCATACATCCCATAGTGCAAACCAGATGGCTTGATCTGATCCATACCAATTAGCACCACAGATAGGCAGCCTTGCTAATTGTCAGCTTTTCCACACCTTTAGCTACTTTTAGCAAAGTTAATGAATGCATTTTTTTCTCCTGTTTCTCCAAAGGCAGATGAAAAATATTAGCCGGCCTCAAACAAAAGTTGCAGAGTTACAAATGAACTTTAATTAGATCCCGATGCTCTCTTTTGAGGATTAGATTGAGATACAGTTGACAAAAAAAGCACAAAATATTGACAAGGGGAAGTAACTTGTTAAGATATGCTCAGGCAACAAAACCAAGAGAAGGGGCAAACATTTTCCAAATACTTAACTGATTCCTGGAACTCTTTTAAAAACGGCATATTGAGACATGAGTAATACAATAAACTGAATAACATAAAACATTACAGTGGCAGTGTAATATTATACACACCTTTTCCAGGACTCATTAAACTGTATAATAAAAATAATGTACACAGTTCGGTAGAGGGAGTTCCCCCCAAAATTACCATGTTTTGTGGCCTTAATAAATATTTATTAAGCAGTACAGGTGGGGGAAAGAACATATCCTGGAGCATCTATTATATGACTAATGTAGTTCTTATACTTACTCTTCAAGGAAGTGTTGCTGGGGTCCAATAATAGAACCTGGCCGACACATTCGTATCCAGGCAATGGCTTCAGAATGGGTAAATTTATAGTGTTTGATTATGTAACAAGCAATCAGTGTTCCTGTTCTTCCTAGCCCAGCTACATTAATGAAAAAAAGACATAAACATTGAATGTTTAGAGATCCAACAGCTGAATATTTGGCACTGAACAATGCAAAATATATTCTAAATATTTGTTTCTAGGACTCAGGTTTTACAAAATTCATAGTCAAACGAGACGAGAAATGTCATAGCTCTATTAAAGGAAAAATAACCTGTATATTCTATACAGCTTGATTTATGTTTGTTTTAACCACTGGGGCCTTTTCTATTCCCGATGGGGATAATCTAGAACATTTCACTTCCTTGTTCTACAGAACTCAGGTATATTGGGGTTTTTTTCTAGTGCTATAAATTAGAACACTGATGGAGCCATAGCTCCTGCTGATTTGACCAAATTGACTCAAGTCCTTTTATCATGATCTTCTGAGGTATATCCATGCACAGAAGATACTTCCAAAATGAAGGTGGTGTACTTTAAGCATTCCAGGCTTTGACTTGATCCTCCAAGATGTTGATTCGGAAAAGTAATAATAATAATAATAATAATAATAATAATAATAATAATAATAATAATAATAATAATAATAATAATAATAATAATAGTAAAGTTCAGGAAGGAAACCCTATACCATTTCAGACAAATGGCTGTCCAGTCTCTTCTTAAAAACTTCCAGTGTTGGAGCATTCACCGCTTCTGGAGGCAGGTTGTTCCACTGGTTAATTGTTGTCACTGTCAGGAAGTTTCTCCTTAGTTCTAGATTGCTTCTCTCCTTGATCAGTTTCCACCCGTTGCTTCTTGTCCTGCCTCCAGGCGCTTTGGAAAATAGCTTGACTCCCTCTTCTTTATGGCAGCCCCTGAGATATTGGAACACTGCTATCATGTCCCCCCTCGTCCTTCTCTTCATTAAACTAGACATACCCAATTCCAGCAGCCGTTCCTCATATGCTTTAGCCTCCAGTCCCCTAATCATCTTTGTTGCTCTTCTCTGTACTCTTTCTAAAGTCTCAACATCTTTTTTTCATCGCGGTGACCAAAACTGGATGCAGTATTCCAAGTGTGGCCTTACCAAGGCATTGTAAAGTGGTATTAACACTTCACGTGATCTTGATTCTATCCCTCTGTTAATGCAGCCTAGCACTGTGTTGGCCTTTATGGCAGCTGCAGCACACTGCTGGCTCATATTTAGGTGATTGTCCACTAGGACTCCGAGGTCCCTCTCTGAAATTATCTTCCCAAGGGGTTGTGTAGCCCTATTTCCTACAAATGTCAAATCAAAAGCATTTGCAGAGCTAGATCTGCATGGCTGGTTCTCAGGTTACAACCATTAATTGACTGAGCATTCAAAGTTAAGATGGCACTGAATGAAGGGGACTTACAATGGATCCTTGGAGTTCCAGTCGTTGTAGCATACCTGCAGTCGCATAATCATGATCTGAGTACTTATCGCCCAGCTCATGGCTACAATGTTGCAACAAGCCACAGATATGTGATTGCAATTTCCAACTTTCCCTGCCAGCTTCCCACAAGCAAAGTCAATGGTAGGTAGTCAGCACTTGTGGCCACATGAGGTTGTTTAACAACTCGAGTGGTCCTCACTTAACAGTGTCACCCAGGATTGCTGGAATTAATATCATTAAGTGACACAGTCACATGATGTCACACTTTACAACTACACACTTTACAATTAGTGGTCCTAATTGCTGTTGTAAACCAAGGACTACCTTAATATCAGTATCTTCCTTTTAATGTGTGGAACCATTTAACAGGGTGAAGATGTTAGAATATGAATTAAATAGAGTGGTGGGATTCAGCCGGTTTGGACTGGTTTAGTATAACTGGTAGCTATTTTTTTGTTGACCTCAGTGAACTGGCTGATGCCCTAGCCCCTTTCACAAGTCCCAGAACGGACTGCTGGAAGTGCATGGATGCCACTTCCGGAAGTCCGTTCTGAGCTGGGGAGACTTCCGGAAGTGGCGTCCATGCACTTCCGGTGGGCTGTTCTGGGCCTGGGAGGCTTGCCCGGCTCAGAATGGACTTCCGGAAATGGCATCCACACACTTCAGTGGGCTATTCTGGGCCTAGGAGGCTTCCCCAGCTCAGAATGGACTTCCGGAAATGGCATCCACACACTTCAGGTGGGCCATTCTGGGCCTGGGGGGCTTCCCCGGCTCAGAACAGACTTCCGGAAGTGGCGTCCATGCACTTCTGGTGTGCCGTTCTGGGCCTGGGAAGCCTCCCCGGCTCAGAATGGACTTCCGGAAATGGCGTCCAAGCAGAGAACTGGTTGTTCAGGTATTTGAATCCCACCACTGATTAAATATATTATATATCATTAACTAACACAAATGGAGGCAGTCTGAGGATGTTTTTAATAACAGTCAGTTATTAATGAAAAAAAGAAGTGATATTGCTTCCTCTGTATTTTCAAGTTTTTCAAGTGAAATCATTTTATTGAAATATTATGGAGAAGACTCAAGATGTTAAGGCATCCCACATACAAATCATGGAAGTTCATTACTATTCTTACACATGGATAAGAACCGAACATTCTAAAGAATACTAAAGAGAAATCTTTACCAAAAAAAAGGCAATAGCATCACTCAGTGGAATAAAAATGGCTCTGCATAGATAGGAAAAAAATCAATGCAAGGCCAGAGTTTTAAAATGTATGATTTGGAGTAATTTATACAAGTCAGCAAATACATTAGGATAAAAATTTTAATTCTAATTTTTATTTTTATGTTGAACAGATTTAATATTGTAATTCAGACTTACCTTTACAGTGTACAGCTATAGCACCTTCTGCTTCCTCACAGATGTTCAAAAACTGTTGCAGTATACTGTCACTTGGGGTGCTACCATCAATGAAGAATAGATCGTAGTGGTCAAACCCACCATCTGTGAAGCGTTTTGCTTCATAAATCTTTTTGTTGAGCCTTATGACGGTTGTTATGTTGTGCTTCCTAAAATATGGGAAATAGGCTTCGGGTGCATGAAGCGGATAACCTACAACAAGCAGAGTGAGAATACTTGGATGTTTCCCTCTCATCTCCAGGTAGCCAAACCCTTAAGAACACTATATGTTGAAAATAAATTATTTTAAAATAATATACATATTGAGGGGTTCTGGCACTCTCTGAGCTTGGTTGTTTTCTTGCAGACATTTCATTACCCAACTAGGTAACATCATGATGTTCTCTTCTATTAGTAATACAAATATTATTAAGCAAGTCTATTCAAAGTTGCAAAGCTGAATGCTTTAGTGTTATAGCCAAAAGATCTTCAACAACAACATCACAGAACATTAAAGGGCTCCAGCTAATATTCGGAGAAGTCATTTCTTCTTGTTAGTTCTAAACCGGAAGAAAGCTTTTTTGTGGAATCTTCGTTACCATGAAAAACAGATAATAGTTTTTAAAAAGTTTGAATATTTGAAAAGTACTATATACAACTGTAAATATTTGAGAGAGATTTGGCATAGTTATTTTGACTGATTTGCTATTTCTTCCTTTAACTAACTATATTCAACACAATGAAATTTTACATGCACATACTTTATTTCCATCACTTCTTTTTATACAACTTCTTAAAATAGTACCAAAATGAAATTGTTTTAAAAATGGATACATATTTAAGATAATGTTCACTGATTTTATAAGGCTGAGATAAAACTGATATTTGTGTGTGTGTGTGGGGGGGGTAATCAATTGGTAGTGATCACGGAATTGCAGGTGCATATCAACTTTGTTGTTCTAAACATTCAAAAATCAGCAACAACCTTGTAATCTTTTATTATGCTGCAGTTTTTGTATAGATCTGCTACACTGCGTTGTGTCTAATCCTTGGAAAATAAAGTATCCTCATGTGATTACTTTCCAAAATCAAAGTTCTAATTACCCTTTTGATGTTTATTAAAAAAAAATCCTTAAACTTATATTTAAACTTTCTTTTGTGCTTTCAGACTCGTTGATTCAAAGGTTCCTAATAGCTGAAAATCATTTAAAAAGCAATTTCTAAAAGTGATTAGAAAAGGTATACAAATCTAGTGTCCTTTGAAGGTTCCGACGGGTGGTTTGAGCAACATGGCTATTCCTTCATCTCCCAGAGCTCTAAATCCATTGGAGATCACTATCCTGCAGTCTCCTCATGAGGAACAACTGTGGGTGATCTCAAGTCCTCTCCTTGCCCAGAGAGGAATTACAAAAAGCTAGTCTACTAGCTGGCTCTTGATTTTACCACGGTTGTCATCTGTACCCCTTCAGTTTACCATATCTTCCCCAGAAGTCACAAACCTCACTTCCTAATCACTTTCAGAAATTGCCTATTCATCATTTTCAAGTTTGTTGGTGCAAATCTAATAGCTTTAAAATGGTTAAAATGTTTTCGTCAAATGAGTTTATCTTCAACTCTGAACAAAAGAAAAATCAATCATAGGCTTAAGAACTTAAAGAATTTGAAATAAAAAAGCTAAATAAGCTTTTGATTTGACTTTGGCTATAAGATTTTGGAATTAGCTACTGTATAAAAAATAAACAGCTTCTTGTGGGAAACAGATATATTTTAGCTATCTTGAATAGAGTTAATCATAACAAAGATAAATGATGATTTTAGAAACTGGTTACTAGAGGGGATGAAAATTACAAGCAAAAGAAAGGGATTTTCATTACAATGGCCTTAAAATGATGATCAAAATTTCAAAATTGTGTACTTGGATAATGTGGATTTAAGAAAAGAAATTCAACTGTGTTATGGGACATCACAGTTCTACGTTCTCCACAGAACTCAATTCCACATTTTCTCAAAATCTACCCTGGAGTTTTGAGGGTATTTCTAGAGCAATTTTTAAAGGGGAAGAGGTGAAAAGTTTTAAAAATTGGAGGTAAAAACACAGACCTTGCTACTATAAGCAAACTCTCCCTAGATCAGTGATGGTGAACCTTTTAGAGACTGAGTGCCCAAACTGCAATCCAAAACTCACTTATTTATTGCAAAGTGCCAGGGCTGCATCAGCATTGTGGTGCCCTCGGGGGGGGGGGGTCGTGGCTGCAGTGGTCACGGCAGACTGAGTGAGCGTGGCCGGGGCCAGTCCATCGCCATCTCCGGGGGGCCAACGCCACTTGCTCGCTCACTTCCTGCCCTGTCACTTCCAAATGTCACGTGCTCGCTATTCTGGCGAACTCTACTGGGGCAACGGTGCACATGCCCACAGAGAGAGCTCTGAGTGCCGTCTCTGGCACGCATGCCATAGGTTCGCCACCAGTGCCCTAGATGGACTATTTTACTTGTTGGAAATGCGAAGTTGCCTTCATACTAAAAATTAAATTTTTCAGTATTGGTAAACAATTATTGTTTCCTAAACAATATAATGTCCAAAAGCTGTATACACCCAAGGCATTCTTGTGCATGAGATTCCTTCCTGGATTTCAATATTACCCAAAATTGCTGCTCAGAATTGCTATCAAATATTTGTCAAAACAAATCTTGTGGACAGTAATTACTTGGGTAAACATAGCAACTCTGGACTATAGTCAATGACTAGCCGTAGGAAACAAAACCAAAATTCTACGTCACCATCCCTAAAAAAAAAAAAAAAAAAGACAAATACCATTTTCAATCTTGGTCTTCGGATGTGGTCCACTAAATGCTAAGAATTTTCCAGGGACAATCCAATTGAAGTCACCATTTTCTACCCTCTATGGAAAATGAAAGGAGAAAAAAAAATACTTAAAAAAATATCTTTTCAATTTTTCAATAGCATCTTGTTTTGAAAAGTTAATTAAAAGGTAGCTTTGCTTTAATGTCTGATTAATGTCACTCAGGGAAAACAGTTTGCTGAAAAATTACCCAAGGCAATTTGCTAGTATTAAAAAAAACACATCTAATTCTACTGATGAATCATCAAGAGAACCAACAATTACTTTTATTTTCAGAATTCACAAAGGCAATGGAAGTATGCCATATTATTAACATTTGTAAAATCGATGTTTAAAACAATACATAATTAAAACCAATCAGAGTTAACATTTTTACCTTGTAAGTACAGCTTCCTGCACTTTAAAATTTTTTGCAAGACCAAATGTAACTCCACTTATATCAAACAATGAATTATGAGTAGGATTCTGTGTCAGTTGAAATCACTGTACATTATACTTTTAGTAGCAAGATTACACAGTTAAGTGGAAATAATTTTGAAGATTTAAGCACTGCTTGAAAATGTCAACTTAACAAATTATCTTAATATTACTTAAGGTAATGATTTTACATAGCAATTGGTTAATCTGCCTATTATTCCTTGTTGAAAAAATGTGACTTAATACATATATATTTTTAACTATACTCTTGAAGCATTGTTTCAGATTTAGTACTAATAAGTATTGTATTAGGCTAAGAGATGTCACATCACTCTCTCAATAAAACAGACACTAGTACAACCTAAAGTAATGAGGAGATTCCACAAGCTAATTGTCAAGTAAATGTAAGTCTTTTCTAGGTCTGGGAATTAATCAACCAATACATTTTCCTAGATTTGTAGCAACAATGAATTTTTAATACCATTAAATATTATATAAATTATCTTATTCAGGTGTCAGATAATGCTGGAATTGTAACTAATCTTTTATTCCTTTTCCTTAGTACTTTTATGATAGAGAAACTCAAAACCTACACAACAAATTTAGAAATCATCACTACTACACCACATTTCCTATCTGTAAATTAGCAAATTCAGCATTTAAAAGATATACAGACCTCGTAGTGTTCATATTCATCTGCATCAAATGTCTTGAAATCAACAAATCCATGTTGTAAGGCCTAGAAAAAAAGTGTATCAAATTTTCATGAAGCTGTTCATAAAAAAAGAAAAAAAGAATCCAGTCCCTTCTGAAATAATATACATTGAATTAATGCTTATTTTACATCTTTAGAAACTGTTTTTATGCTGTTGATATAATTATAATCGAGACAAGATTGTTACTTGTTGTTGTACAGTTTGTGACTTAGCAAAACCAACTACCTTGACTCAAATGTTTCCATTTGGATCCAGAAAGAATAGCTAACTAAAAGTGAACAGACTGTAATAGAAACAAGAAACATGTTGCTAGAGATGCTACCTTTTATCTCTCCCAATGATTAAATTCAGAAGATGTATGTGCTTCTTTCTTAAACTAGAAACTTCTTGCTTTGGGGGGGAAAAAACTTATCAGGAACTTTTGAAATTATCCATCCAGAGGCGTGGCAAGAAAAACAGTCCACTTTCTAAAATGGTTTAACACCTTGTTAGAACGTAACACCCAAGAAACTGGAATTTTATTGTGTGCCATTGTTTTGCATGGTAACCCCCTTTTCTCTCTAGCAGCCAAAACAGACATAAGAAAAATAATTATTTTTCTTTAGGATTTATTTTCACTACTCTAGATACTGCACGTTCTTTGTTCTGTCCCAGTCTGATATTCACATATTGTTAATACTGTGAAGCAAACCCTCCCTCCCTCAAAAATAAAAAGGGAGTAAAAACAAACTGGGGTTGCTTCAAACAAAGCACCTTGATTGGTTTTATGTTTTCCATAGACTGGAAAATGTTCCTAGGACCTAGGGTATCTTAAATGGGCACTTAAAAAGGCTTAGTCCCCTGCCCTCCCAATCTATGTTGTTTTTATTCTTAATTATGCCCTCAAAGGTTTTAAAAAAACATGTAAAAAAGAAAACCATAAAACACCCAACTTGAAGCTACTGAAAAATTACTAAGCTATCACTTGACTTGAAGGATGAAAGGGAAAGTAAGGCTGATCCTGGCCTACCAATGTCCTGGGTTACACTCTTGAAAAATTTCTAAGAAGCTATTTCCTTTCACGTAAGCACTATAATGTTACCTTTTTTAGTCCTTGTAGACAGTCGAGAATAGATAGATTATATGTGCAGTTCCCAAACGAAGCATCCCTATGAAAAGAAAATATTAACATGTCAGAGGAACAGAAAGCAGCGATAACACTGAAGTGAGTGGCGTGTGGCCTCCAAGCTTTTAGATTTCTAAAAAATTCAATCTTGATATCACAGTTCAATTATACGCCTAAATCTGTAGAGAGGGGTTGCTTCTACTAACTAAATAATGGGTATTCATTTAAAAGTTTAATAGGATTATTTTTAAATGAAGTAACTGATTTTTTTTTAAAGGAGGAAAATTGTACAGTATCTCTACACACTTTAGATTCCCATTTAATGGGATTATTCTAAAGCCCATTATTTTAGTGTATTTTAGTATAACAGTTTTCATACATTAGTTTGAATAAAAATAAAATAGACGACAACAGGTGGATTACACGTAAAAAAAAACCAGTAGTCCTCGACTTGTGACAATTGAGCCCAAAACTTTTGTTAAGTGAGAAATCTGTTAAGTGAGATTTGCCCCATTTTACGACCTTTCTTGTCACAGTTGTGAAGCACTGCAGTTGTTAAGTGAGTAACATGGTTGTTAAGTGCATTTGGCTTCCCCACTGATTTTGCTCATCAGAAGATTGGAAAGGCTGATAACATGACCTCAGCACACTACAACCACCCTGAGCATTTGACTTTTGATATGTGACCACAGGGGATGCTGCAACGGTCGTAAGTGTGAAAAAACAGTCATTAGTCACTTTTTGCAGTGTTGTTGTAACTTGGAAGAGTCACTAACGAATGGTTGTAAGTCAAGGACTGCCTGTATTACATTCACCTAGATCAGGGGTCTTCAAACTTGGCCCTTTTATGACTTCTGGGAGTTGGAGTCCACAAGTCATAAAAGGGCCAAGTTTGAAGACCCCTGACCTAGATGAATATTATTTTAGGTTTTTTATTGATTTCTAAAATTTATATTACATAATTAATATTACAGCTCTCAATATTTCTGGTCAAAATAGTTGTACTACCCTCGCGGTTATCTGATTGTGATTTGAATGCTTGGCAACTGGCTTGCCTTTACAATGATTGCAGCTTAACTGTGTGATATACTTAACAACCGTAGCAAAAATGGCTGAAAATTTGGTCCAATTACATGATGGCTCGCTTAATGGCTGCATTGTTTAGCGACCAAAATTCCAATTGTGGTTGCAAGTCAAGGAGTACCAGTAGTACGATACTGTTGAGGTCTACTTTATCTAAAAGCAGTACAGTTCCTACCACATTTGTGATTACAATCAAAATTGAATACCTTAATGTTTACCAAAATGTCCAGTGTCTATAGACGATTATGAATCTCTAATATCCATTTTGTAATTCCAATTAAAAACATAGTGATGTACTATTAAAAGTCTTATTAGTGTTTTATTTCACTGGATTACTGTTAAGAGGACAATGTGTATATATTTCTGCTTTAATATATTTGTTATACAAATCTTTGCATATATATCAATCCCCATTCCTGTAACCTCCAGTTCAATCGACTTCTAAGAAAATGACCTTCACAGTAAGAGCATATGCCTGTTCGCTTTAACTTATGAAAGATACGGTTATTCCTATAAAATAATCAATAGTAAAAGGAACAAGGTGTATATTTTCTCCTGTGAGAATTGTGTCAGTTATTGCAACAAATATTACAGATATTGATAGAATCTGAATATTTACAGTTTGCTCCTGGAAGAAGCAGAAACCATATTTTTAAAACAGAGCAATTTCTTTGTTAATTAAACTTGTTAATGTTTTATAAAAGGAAAGTTTGAAATTTATGCATGGGAAAAGCTAGGCAACAATACAGTTTCTTGCCCAAGGCAAAGTATATTTTCTGATTAGTCATTCATCATTCAATAAAGCTTTACAGTGTTTGAGGCAGTATGATCAGGATTAATAGCAAAGGCAACTAGATTCTTCCCTATGAGTTATATTAAACATAAAGATTTTAATGGGGCTAAGGTACAAAAAATACTACAATATATATTGTATAGTTGATTTCAATCAAACAGAGAACTCCATAATGTTTTAAAGGAGATGTAAGTGAAGATGAATTCACATAAAATAGCAAATGAACCTTTAGGGCAAGTTCTAAATGCCTGTCATCTAAGAACCAAGTGTGTGAAAACAATGTACTGCCAGATGTGCTAATTAAAATTGACAAGTCTAATGTGACAACAATGAGCTATAATAAATTAAATGAGATCTGAAAAACAATCTGTTCTCAGAAGAGGTACAAATAAATTTCAGGATCCCATTATTATATAAGATACATTTTGTATGTTGGATGGGCTAACACACCTCTAATATATATCTTATTTAAGTACTTTTCTTTAAATTTTTAATCCCCCCCCCAAAACCCCCTTTAATTCATTGATTAAAACAAATGTTAAATAATATAACCCAAAGATTATGGATGAATCTTTCCAAATGCAACCTGAGCAAACTTGAAAGTGTCAGTAAACTAATTTATCCTTATACCTTATTTCTATGTTATGCAATAAATATCTGAATGTTCTCAATTATAATTTATATATCAATCTAAAAAAAAAAGCATAGAACTCCCAGCTTAAAAATTGTTTTAATTAATACTCTTTGCTTAGTATCTATGTTGCGTTTGTAGTCCACAATTATAATAGTATCCCGGCAGCAGATTTTACTGTAAAAGCACTTTTTATAGTAGTGTTTTTGTAATAGTAGTTGCAATTAAGAGAAGATGCTTAGTTAAAGGTCAGGTATCAAGATAGGATTCATAAAAATATGTGTAATTTTTTAGCTGTTCTAATACTAATACTAGAAAACAAAGATGTGAAGAAGAATAAATTTGCATAAGTAAAATTAAGTTATCTTGATAAGCAGTATACAAAATTCTGCATGTGAAAGTTCCTCCTTAATTGTAAGGGTGAAGCACATACATCTCTCCTCATCTAAATCAAGACAATATAAATGAACATGCAATATTGCAGTATAAATGAATATTACTTGATGGTCTCTGAGTATTCAGAAACAGAACTGAATTAGCAAATATTTTTATACCATGTAAATTATTGATTATAATATACCCAAATAATTTCTATTCCATCCAAACTGCTGTTTGCGTAGCATCTGAAAATTACTAATTTTCTTCCAGAGTCGATTTTTCTGAAAGTCTACTTTTGGATGCAAATATTCCAGTCTTCCTTAAATACCCAGAAAAACTTTACCCGGGAAGCAAGCACTCCTTTATTCTCTGAAGAAGGATTTGATTCAGGTATCCAGATGCCATATCTAATTTCATATTATAACATAAGATATTGTCAGTAGCAAATTTGTATTTATTTCTTCGTGCTGATATATTTCATCTTCCATGTCAGAAATCAGAATGAATGATTAACAACTACATTGCTCTTAGTCAACATCAAGATTTGATAACATTTAACTGCATACTATAATCCAATTGCTAAGTATTTTAAAACAACAAACAAACAGAACATCTGGGAGAAAAGATCAGAAAATCTTTCAAAACACACTGTACTGGATTCTGTTAGGGCTGAGACCTAACATACAATTTAATTCAGATAATGCTTGCACAATTCAGAAGCCATCTTAAAAATCAAATTTTGGTACTTCCCCATTCAACTATCATTGAAAAATCAAGAAACAGGTGTATGTTTAGCAATTATACTTAACACTGCTTGCAGATTCTGTTGCCTGTTATGGACAGAAAAAAAATCCTCTATTGAGAAAGTAGTTACAAGGAGTTTTGTGTACGAGAAACTTTTAAAGTTTGGGAGAGTTTCATTAAGAATCTTCCAGTTCTAAGGGATACCCGAATTGATAATATTTGTACTTAAAGCTAACTTGATTATGGTAGTGGAAATTTTTAAAGCTCTAAAATCAGGTATAGGTTGAATAAACTTAAGCTAGAATTGGACTATTCTAAATAAATTATGTTATTTAAGGGAAAAAGAGAGGGAATACTAGATGTATTGACTGAATTATGTATATATGTTTTGTCTCTGGATGTTTGACTACCCTAACACCACGGTGTGTCTTGAGCATTTTGTTTTAAAAACTAAAAAACCAATAAAATTTCTTTAAAAAAAAAAAAAAAGAATCTTCCAGTTCTATATAAGCTGGGCAATTGTTATGAAAATGACTTACTTGACAAAGGAAACTTCAGGGACAAATCATACCAATTTTTAGTACAGACTTACGGTATTCAGAGAATTTAGGAGTAATCTCTATAGGTAGATCTCGATTAATGCCATTACTTCAGTATTCTGCTGTGGTTCTTCAAAATAAGCCTTTTTTTTAAGTTTTCCTCAAATAGAAACCTTTCTCCATTTTGCACACTCAAGTAGCATCTAAAAACCCAGCACTACTGTGCATGTGCTAGCGTCAACCATGTGCATGCTAGTCTCACACTAATTGAATTTTGCATATTAAATGGAACCTGGTATCAATTTTTAAAAAATCATATTAAATCAAATTTCACACTTTGGATTGGCTACAACCTACATACATTGCAGAGCTCGTGCCAAATAGGATTAAAAAACAGGATTTCATGTATAAAAAAATTTATATTTGGCAAGTTTCCTGCTCAACTGACCATACTGAAGTCACAACATTAAGCGCTTCCTCCTTAAGTTAGTTGTGATATAATTTTATTTTAAAAATTATGTAGAATTATACAATGTTGAAATTGTACGTGTTAATGTACAGGATCTATAGGTGGATCTCAATCTCTCCTTTACTACATTTCACTGACATGATCTTAGGATACTTTAGGAGCCTGAGACAATATTTTACTTCAATGAAACTTGGGAAACCAAGATTCAACCAACTCCATTTTGTGGGGGAAAGGAAGAGGGAGTGCTCGATACACCAACTTGAACTTCTGAAAGAAAACGAAGAAATAAAATAACAAATTCAATTTTCACATCCGGTGAATTGAGCAAAAAGGCACACATTGGGAGGTATTTTAGCAAATTAGCAAATTTGCCTTTCTCAGAACAGTGAAAGATTTGCAGGAAGATCTTATGAAACCACAAATAAGGAGTTAGTACTATACTAAATCTCTAAAAGCTTATCTGCTGAAAACTACTCTTTCAAAGTGAGGGATCCTTATTTTTATTTGTACAGCATGTTCTGACAAGACCACATTTGCAATGCACTATTAACAAAGCTATGACTATATTATATATTCTTTCCATAGCAACAAACATCAAGATGGGGCACTCATGCAAACAAAGAACATTCTTCAATGCCAGACATGCTTTAAAGCTCTAGAAGTTGTATATGTGTGTAATAAATTCTTTAAAAACTTTCTTCCACTAATTCCTCTAATGTATTACATTTTCAAATTGTTCTCTGCTCAGAGCCATATGGATTACTGTAGTGTATAAACACTGTTTCATGGTTGTATAATTTTCCATTGATGGATCCCATTCAAAGTATCTTGGTTATCCAATTCAACATACCTATGGTGTAATACAATCATCAAAATTAAATTATTAATTATGATAAGTATGATATACACAATATTTTTGCTCAGATTGAATGTTTGGGCTATTGAAGTGGTACATATATTTGACAATTCAGGCATGTATGAATTGTTTTCCTGGCTAGTAGGGATTATTACATTCAAGAGGGCTCAATTTACAGCACAATAATTGAAAGGTCATATCTGCTCATAAGTTTTTAAATAAATAGATCACTCAAAATTAAATCAGGTTATTCAAAATTTCTTTTCTACAAGTTTCAAGTACATAACACACTAACAAATATTCATTTCATTATTTAGTGTGTATATAACACACTAAGAAATATTCATTTCATGAGCAATGTTCATTCATTGTATGAGAAATTAGTGTGCCCTTTTTACCCAACAGCACAGGAGTTTAATGGGAGCATTGTTCTGTAACTTTTTCTCATGACTAATGTTCTAGAGATGAATTTCAACACAGCATGGTTCAATAGAAGCCTTACTAAAATATATGAAAACTCATTGGCTTTTACATCTAGCAGTGTCCCTGTATCAAATCTATCCAATAAGAAATTCTTCAAAAATAAACCAATCAGAAGTCCCCCTACATAATCAGCAGTCCCAAAGACAGACCAACCAGAAACTGATACTCTTAAAATTTCTTCAAAATAGACCAATTGGACAAGGAACCAATCAGGAATCGGCTTTTTGGGATTGACGTGACATGGCCCAATCAAATATCAGCTTGCCAGGTTCAAATACAACAACCTAGTCAGCCCAGTTCAGAGGCCTTTGTTACTGAAAAGTATACACAAAGCAACTCGTTCTGCTTCTGACGATGCCAGCCACATCAGTATAAAAGAAAAGCAGATGAATCAACCTCAAAACTCAACAATACAGTGAAAACTTGTTTTAGCAGACTTTGATGCAAAGGTCTACTTGTCAGACCATAATGTCAATACATAAATAATGTAAATTGATATAAATAACATCCTGGCATCATGTATGGCATCAATGAATAATTGAACTGAATTCCTAAATAACAGATATACTTCCTCTCACTTAACCATAAGATTTAATTTTTTTATATAAGTGTTTACATTTCTTGCATTTAACCATTTAAATGAACAATATTTTGCACTCTAGAGCTTGTTGGAAAAACTAATAACAGAACCAAGAAAACATCAAGCATTTTCCATTCCAGGGGCGACAGGTCCATCCTTGCTGCTACAAAACTGTTTAAACCTAAAGCTGTTCCACAGATGCTTTATGGTTCACAGGTATGCATCTATAATACCTTTAAACCCCTGGATATTTTTCAGTCCAAGTTTTTGCATGCTTTCTTCAAGGTTCTTTGCTATGTTTTAAATGCTCTGATATGTGTGGAAAATCAACTGTGGAATCAATTTTCCTTGAGGAAATAGCCTGCATTTGTCTCTTCTTTTACTGGCTAAAACTTTCCTTCCCCTATCATTTGCTGGCCCTCTTAATTCTGACAACTCCCCTTCAGAATGGAAGACAAACATTTGGCTGACTTGCGTTTCTGGTCTCCCCCAGTTTCTATAGAGAAAACCAGAGCAGGTATCTGCTCAGTGAGTTTATGACATAGCATGGCGGATGGACCTAAGGCAGTGGTTCTCAACCTGTGGGTCGGGACCCCATTTGGGGTCGATCGACCATTTCACAGGGGTCGCCAAGCAAGGCTGTCCGCCATTTTTTTTGTCTGCCATTTTTTTGTCTGCCATTTTTTTCCCCTTTTCCGGTGGGTGCCTTACCTCCCTTGGGCTGGGCCAGCTGGTGGTCAGCCTGCTCCGTCTCTGCCGCTTGTCAGCTACGCCTCGGCCGGCGCAGGGGGCGGAACTATGCATGCGCGGCGCTCCTGGGGAGGGAAAGTCCTCGACTTACGACTGGTTGGGTAGTCCTCGACTTACGACCAGTTTAGTCCTCGACTTACGACCAGCTTAGTCCTCGACTTACGACCGGTTGGGGTCACGGCATTAAAAAGGTTGAGAACCACTGACCTAAGGGTTACAGGTGACTGCCATGGGCGAGTTCTAGATCAGCATCCCCTTGTTCCTGTTAAATATCTATTCAATCCCATCTCTGCAAACCCCACAGAGTCTTTGACTGGCCTGGTTTGACATTTTTTTCCACAGCAATATTGAAGTGCCAAAACAAACAAACAAAAACAACAACAACAACAACCCCTTCTGTGGAAAGAGTTTGTTTTGTGAAAGAGAATCTGTTTGATCTAGTGCAGGGGTAGGCAACCTTGGCTCTTTTATGACTTGTGGACTTCAACTCCCAGAATTCCTGAGCCGGCATGGCTCAGCTTGCAAACCTCTCCCTTTCCCCACAGCATGGCTGGCTCAAGAATTCTGGGAGTTGAAGTCCACGAGTCATAAAAGAGCCAAGGTTACCTACCCCTGGTCTAGTGGTTGAGGCACCAGGCTAGAAACTGTGAAACCATGAGTTTTAGTCCTGCCTTAAGCATGACAGCCAACTGGATGACCTTGGGCCAATCACCAGAAGTCAATTCTAGTACTGCCTTAGGCATGAAAGCCAGACGGATGTCTTTGGGTCAGTCACTCTCTCTCAGCCCAAGTCACCTCTTGGACTTCAAAAAGGCATATTTTAATCAACCCAGATAACAAGGAGAATCGACCGCAGAGAATGCTAATGAGACGAGGAAATCAAGATGGCTACAAGTTCCTAAACAAGAAGAATTCCAATTAGGAAAACAAACAAACAAACAAATGGCTGCAGAAGAAGCTCATCTGAAAAGCTTAGTGAACATCTGAAAATAAAACCCCCAAAAGACACATGCAAGAAATGCAAAAGGGGCCAAATCACAAAAGAGCTGTAGAGAGCCGGAAACTGTAACGTTCATGTTAAGAAAGCAAAAGGTTAGCAAAACAAAAAGAATCAGGATACTAGTTAGTGAAGATGGGAAAATGTTAATGTGTAACAAAGAAGAGACATAGCTACTTATCTTGGTTCAGACTTTTCTGACAAAAAAAAAAAAGTATGTTGCTCCAACCAAGAAGCAAGACTGAAGTTCGAGATTAAGAGAAATCTAATATGGAGTCCCTCTTTACTTTTGAATGAATTTAAATCTCCAGAACTGCATGAACTGCATCCTGGGAACTAGCTGATGGTATGGTTAAACCCTTATGACAATTCACTTTCCCACTGTTGGAGGGCTGAACCAATTAATAGGGCTGTGAAGGTGGTAGGCATATACACATGCACATACATAAGTTGAAAAAAAAAATAGCCGCCACTTTCAAAATAAAAGCAATGCAGTTGTATTGCATGTATGGCATACACCAGGGTGTTTCAACCAGTGGTACAGGTACCACCTGTGGTACATTGGCACCTGGCAGGTGGTACGCGACCATCCTAAAAAAGTGGTAGTGGGGGAGGGGAATGAGCTGAACCGGTGGTAGCATCGCACAAGCCTGAGCGAGAGATGGCTGGAGCTGCAGGGCTGTCAGGGCTCAGTGGAAGTGCCAGGATCAGAGCCAGTCTCCAGCTGGAGCTCGGCACTGATCCTGGTGCTTCTGCTAAGCCCTGAAGAAGCACCAATCAGCTGGAAAGCCGCACTGATCCTGACGCTTCTGCTGAGCCCAGAAGAAGTGCCGATCAGCTGGAATGTTGCAGCATCTCCAGGGTTTTGTGATTTACATTCAGATGCTTGGCAACTGATTCATATTTATGACGGTCACAGTGTCCCAGGGTCATGTGAAGTGACCAAAACCTGCTGCAACCACCCAGCAGACTGGGGGAATAAAAACCAAACACCCCCACCCCACCCCCGCTGCCAATCCTCAACAAAAATGCTCACAACAATGAAAACCTCAGACTGGAGGAAGAGCGCCGCCGGGTGGGCAGGCAGGTGTCTTGCTTGGCTGTGGCTTGGGGGGCACTTTTTTCAGTGCCATTGTAACTTTGAACAGTCACTAAGCGAACTGTTGTAAGTCAAGGACTACCTGTACTTTATCACTTTTTTCCTTTTTTGGGGGGGGTCATCAAGTTTTTGACATCTTGCTAGGCGACTGGTGGTATTCGGATGTTGCCATATTCTAAAAGTGGTACAATGGCATAGACTTATTTACATTAAATTCCTAATTTCTAATTCACCTCACAAGGGTCAGACAGGGACAGGCAAAGGGCCAGATATGGCCTAAGGGCCGTAAATTGCCCAGGATTGCCTTATGGTGAAGTGCAAAACAGATCCTATTTACAAATGGAAGAAAAAGGAAGGTTCAGCAAACTATAAGCCAATTTCTTTGACTTTGATTCTTAGAAAGATTCTAGAGCATATGTCACACTGATTGATCTCCAAGTATAATAGAAACGATACAACAAATTCTGGCTACAGCAGAGATTTATCTAAAACAATTCTTGTCAGATTACATTTACCTCATTTTTCACTTTTATAACAGATTGTTTGATTGTGATAGACATGAAGTACCTTGACTTCACCTATCATATTCATTGCTGGATGAAAAAACGAGCATGCTAGTATTTATTTACATACTTATTTGAAAGAAGAGAGGATCCACGGAAGAAGAGTGGATGAAAGGTTTATGCCGGCTTTCAGGATTTCACAAGATTAGGTGTGCTCTTATTGATTCAAGGCCAACATTAAACTTTGTGCATTCCATTGAAGATGCCTTCTGCGGTTTTTTTTGGTCTTAAAGTTCCCCAAATCCCCACTAAGCTCAATTTTTTAGTTCTACTTTAGAGAAGGGTAGGACTTTGAGAACAGCAGAAAGGAGGCAATACTCCCCCTCACCTATAATTATATTCTGTTCTGGATGGGAAAGGAAAAAGGAAGGAAATGTATGTAGATCTAATAGCTTATGATCTTAAAAACTGCAAAATAATAGTGAACGGGCGTTAATGTGATCATTCTTTATCTCAAGTCAAATAGTTTTTAAAAGTATATTCTGAGTGATCATTTTCAGGAGACGTATTAAGTTGCAAAATCAAATGATTAATTTTTTTCTCTAACTCCAATACAATACAAATTTCATATATGCATTCTTGTTTGTCGTTTAATACAAGTACAGATGGATATACAACCCAGCAGGCTTTAAAATAACTTCTCTATCATTGATGAATTGTCTCTATTTTAAATACTAATACTTTCTATTCAGAATACATGCCTGACAATTCTCTAAATTCCAGGTGATTACAAATAGTTTTGTCTGACAAACCTTTGATCTTGGCATTTTGCCAGGTTCTTCAGGCAACTGAATCAGCAGCTATTTTGCATTAATCAAAAGGTGTATCAAGAAATTTCAACTTTATGTAACAATACTTTTTTTAAAACCAAGCACTGCAAAGTCATTGTGAAAAGGACAAAGAAATAACTTCCAATTACAGTATATACATGTTAAGTTTCAAACCTGAGTTTATCATATCTATTTTAATCCTATAATTGCACTGAATTTGCACAAGGCAAAAAGCCTTAAAGAAACTAAATACAAATAGTCCTTACTTACTGACAAATCGTTCAGCAATCATTCAAAAAAATGGAGAAAGGGAAATCATTTGGCACTAGATAGGAAATTTATTGCCGCCCAGAGTCACTTGATTGAGTTGAGTGACTATAGAAATTTAATTAATTAATTAATTAAATATCTTTACCTAGCAGTGAAAAAAATATTGAGTAAGTGGTAAAAGAGAAGATACAAAGAGTCTTTGTGTAAAGAATTATGATCAAGATGGGCAATGAAGAGCTGAAGTTTTGCCTGTGAGGGAGCTGCTTAGTACGTTCCTACATTTTCTCAATTCACAGTGCCCGTAGCATCTCAGAAATTTTTCCATGGCATCTCACAGTACCCAAAAAGCAAATTTACAGAGGCACTGTGGGATATTTTGAATTTTTGAGAGAAGCACGACAATAGTAGGCTAGTAGTTTGTGCTATGTTCAGCAGATGTTGGGTATTGCTATGTTTCCATTAAAAATGTGAAATATCTCACAGTCTAGAATTCATTGTAGCACCATGGCACACAGTTTGGGAACCATGGATCTAAAGGATTTAGCTAGAGATGAATTAAGGTTTGGAATGCCAAGAGGAGGGGAAGTGAAGAGAAGCAAATGAGAGGTGTAGTCCATAAGGAGGAAAGAGTGAGAGAACTGCTAGATGAATCTACATGTCAAGGCAATCACAGTGAGCATATTGGCCTAATTATTGGGGAAAGCTAGATTGTTTAAGGATGTTCTAGGCATCAGAAATGTAATGCATTTTTAAAAGGGATCGTTCAGTCTAATGTATAAGAAGCCAATAGCTAACTAGGTTTCATGGTACAGTGTTATATATGCACAATGGAAAAGTGGGAAAAACTGTGGTGCCTGCACAGCCATCTGGGGATTAGTTGCCAGCTAATGACAAGAGAAAGGGAACCGATCCAGAAAAAACACAAGGAAGAAAGAGGATCTGAGGGAATATGTTACCCACCCTTAGCGCTTCAGGTCTTTGGATTAAAGCATCTTATATATTGTGGCAAGTGACTAACACTTTCCTTTCCTTGTTCCTTCTTGTAGAGTTTTATGTATGCATGTGTTCGCCAAACTTGACACCTGTCCCTTATCATAAATTAAAGATCTTCTTACATATGAATTGCATTGTGTCAGATAATATCACCCAACCAATTAAGAAAATTAACAAAAGCAACAAGGTTTGAAATCAAAGTAGAACTCTTTAAGGCTGTTATTAATCAGAAATATGGCAAACTAATGATTAAATTAGAATAATAGGATGAAAAAAAATTAAAGATTAGGAAAGCCATCAAGACCTGTACATTTTGTTTAATAGAGGTATTTTGAAAAAGAAACAAGCTGGATGAATTGCTTGGCTTATCAACTGTGCAAGGAACAAGACATATCACTTTTATTTGGGATGCAACCAGGCATATTTCCGCAATAATAAAGGATGTGATAGAATAAGCTGTTAAACATTACTCAAGACTATACAGTAATATGAGCTGCAGAAAGCTGGAATGTATTTGAACACAATCTTACTTATGAAACTTATAGACCCGCCTTAGGCATGAATGCTGGCTGGGTGGCTTTGGGCCATTCTCTGCCCAACACACCCCAGAAGGTGGTTGTTGTGGGAAAATAGGAGGAAGATGTATTACATATGTTTGTTCCCGTAATAAAAGTGGGACAAAAATCTTAAATATGAATATAGTCCATGAGCGATCATTGGTATTAAGCAGCATATTAGTATGGAATATATTCAGGAAAGAATTCAGTCCAGACTTATCCTCTCTTGCCTCATTGTTATATTTTCATTTTTATGATGAGGAAAGCCCAAATAAATTTGCTCAGTGGAGAACCCATTGTATAGAATGCAAGACTGATGTCAGTAAAATATGAAATAATCTCTTCAGGATGGCCACAACTATGAAATTGCTTTCAGTACCTTGAACATTTTAAAGCATTATACAAAATTACAATTATACCTAAAGGAAAGATAGGGTGGATTAGATCCAGATAAGAGCATCCGATAAGCTTCTTCTGGTGTTTTCTTCAAGTAAGCTACCTACAAAAAAAAATGAAGATAAAGAAACAATTTAATTTAGAAAATGCAAACGTACTTACAGTTGTGTAATTCATTATATCAATATAAAGTCTGAATAGAAATCAAACATGACATTTTAATTCCTACTATTTATGCTTGAGATTATGTTGATACTTCAGAAAATTGTTTTTATTCCAAGCTTAAAATAGGAACTCTCCAAATCAAGCTTAACTCCTGGTGACTCCCTAGATACAACCAGGAAGTTTATTAGACAATAATACAGGAGTGTTTTGATGCTGGCAGCATAGCTAACAGCCCTGCTGACTCCTTCTCTCCTATTTTTATTGCTTTCCTAAGAAAATAAAACAAAAACATTTTTCTCCATTCTGAATGCAGATAATTGTTTACCTTTTCTTGGGAAAAAATAGGAAGCATTAATCAAATAAATCATTATGCATTGAAACAAATATACCCAAATATAGAAGATATATTTTTAAAAACAGGATTATCAATAAAGATCAACTTGTAGCGATGAAGTAACACATTTTCTAAAAAGCACTCCCCAAATAGTTTTCTTCCTTTTAAAATAACAGAATGATGCTTCCTTGAAAGGGAGCCAGAGTTATACAGCATTATTTGGATTATTTGGACTTTCAAATTGGTTTGCTTCAGTAGCTTAAACCTGTTTAATAATTGTTTTTAAATAGTTCCAATATTTCAATTATTATAGCCTAACTAGTATTTTTGTAATTCTCTTAAACTCCCCCAGCCAATACGTACCTCCAGGAATTGCAATACCGTTTACAAGCATGTTTTATAATTTATTTCAGTTAAAACTCAGTTTTCCTCCTAAAGTTCCTTTCCTTTATGCCTCTTGGCTTGACAGTAAGGGAGGCCCCTTAACACTTTTGTCAATCTTCCTTTATCATGAGTATTATTTATGCCCAATCTTTCAGAATCCCCAATATTTCTTTGGTTTATTTATCCTTTAGATTTTCAGAGCATATTATACAGGTAGTCCTGTAGACTTGCAACAGTTTGTAGTAGTGACTGTTTGAAATTACAATGCCACTAAAAAAAAGTGACTTATGACTATTTTTCACACTCATTGTAGCATCACCATGGTCACATGACCAAAATTGGATGCTTGGCAACTGGCTCATATTTATGATGGTTGCTGTGTCCTAAAGTCATGTGATCGCCTTCTGCAACCTTCTGACAAACAAAGTCAATAGGAAAGCCAGATTCGCATTAACAACCATGCCACTAACTGCACAATTGCAGTGATTCGATAGAATGAGAAAAGGTTATGGAATTTAATGGAATAATTGTTATTTTGTATTTAAATTCTATGTCTATTGTTATGAATTCTTCCTCCCTTTTCTATTTGTGATTTTAATAACAAGTAACTATAACTAATAAGTAATACACCAATATGTTAAAGTTATTATGATTAATTAGTAATATATTAGTGATATTATATTAAGTATAGTTATTTTATATTAATTATTATGATTGAATATGTATACCCAGATGGGTTTACTTGCTGAAGCGTTGACTTATTGTGGGGGATAACCCCATTATTGTACCTATCCCTCCCCCTGGTCTAACCCTTGTTGTTTGTCACCCCTTGTTATACCCCTATTGACCACATTTCCCCTTTATCCTTATAAAATCTAATAAAATATTTATTTAAAACAATTGCAGTGATTCACTTAACAACTGTGGCAAGAAAGGTCATAAAACGGGACAAAACTCACTTAACAACTGTCTCACTTAGCATCAGAAATTTTGGGCTTATTTGTGGTTGTAAGTCAAAGACTACCTGTACTAATATTTTTAATCTGAATTCCCCAGAAGTGGCTTTCTTGAATTCCAAGGAATGTGATTAATATTTCCTCAGCTTTCCCTTTCCTACTTACCATGCCTGCCAACATAATGTAGTTGCCTCCCTCAAAGTGATTGATACCATCAACCCATCAATTAATTCCTATGTTAATTAAGTTTTAATTCAGGATACATGACCTCCTTCCTGAAATTTGTTCTCTGTAAACATGCTGTAGCATGTTTCAGGTATTGGAAACAAATGTATTGATATGCAAGTGTGTTTTGCCTAATACTAACCTACATACTGTATCTAGGGAGACTTTTAGAACCATTTTTAAGAGACTGAAGTAGATGCTGTGGTAATATTTTGCAGATGAAGCAAATTACCATTGCTGATACATTTGGCAAAATCTACAAAGTAAAAATTCATGGATGAAACTAGACTAGGGTACATATAACACTCAGACATGACAAAAGTGTTATGAGCTGGATTTCATACTCTTTAGTAAACTATGTGGATAAGAGCATTGTTCTTCTAACTGTTGGATGGAAACAGGGGAAAAAATTTTATAGCCAAATATATTACAAATAATGACAAACATTAAAATATAAGCTTCAGAAAAAAATTAGAAAGTCACAGTGTGTTCCAGTATAGAATACACAGCTACCCCAGGAAGGTCTATTTGTAGCATTTAATCTAGTATTTACCAAATCTCATTTGACACAATACTTTAGCATTAAGGAGGTACAAGATTGCTAACATAGCTAAAAATAATATATATGCAAAAAAAATCAGAAAACTGTTTACCAAACAGAATGATTATGCAATGCTGCCTGTTTTTAATTCAATTCAAGTTTACTGCTGCAAGTGCATGTATGTTGCAATTCTGTTTTCCTCAAGTAGGAATGTAATATATACTATGATGTAGCTATAACAATCATTCTTGTAAATCAGCCAAAATTATTCCTTGAAAAATGTACAGATCTCACCCAATCTGAGAAGCAGGATTCTGCTTGTTGGTTGGGAATACCTATCCTACTATAATATTATCTTGCATCTACACACTGCTTGCAACATTTAAATTCGGCTACATTTGCTCTACTTGCCAAATAATTAAATGGTATCAAAAACCTGCACCTGATTTGTTTGTTGCCCACATTAGGCTGCAAAATTAGAGATGAGTCTATAATTTTTAAAAAAGTTTATTAGAGTCACTGACCAGTAATTAACCAGTAATGTTTAATTATTCAGCTGCTTAAACAAAAAAATAACAGAGCACAAGAGGCCACAGCATAGGAAGAAAAAAAAAACAGAAATATCTAGAAAGAACAGAAAAATGTCTAAAACATGTTTCAAAAATGTTTCAATAAGAGTGCACACAATAATTTACTATGATGCAGTAAGTGCAAGCATAAAGTGATGAATTAATTAATAAGAATACATTTAAGTGTAGAATATAGATAGTCTTTAGTTTAAGATGGGAATTGGGATTGGATTTGCCATTGTTAACCAATGTGGTTGTAAAGAGCAACATTAGGTGGCCATGCTAGTCCCGGTTGCCATTTTTAAGTGAGATTGTCACGGGATCATGAATTATGACTTCCTGCTGGCTTCCCCATGGACTCTGCTTGTGAGAAGCCAGCAGGATGATTATTGGAAATTGCAAACCTGTGACCACGGATTGTTATGATGCTGTAATTGCAAGCCAGGTGCTGAGCACCCAGATCATGATCACATGATTGCAGGGACATTGGCAGGTCAGAAACTTGGAGGACCAGTCCTAACTACCACTTGTTCAGTGTCACTGCAAATTTAAAAGGTTGCTAAATGAGTGGTGTTTAAACTAAGACCACCTGCAGTGAATGTTTTTTTAATTTTATCTGTTTTTAATCTTCATGTTTGAAAATGATCTCCCTATGATTGAAAGTATGGATTTTGCATAACTCACTGCTTTTTTTCTAAAGAAAAAAAGTTGCTGTTAAGCACAAATTTTCCCTAGATAATCAGGGATACCAAAGTCTGGGCTCTTGCATGCTGTATCAGCTGCCAGAAATGCCCTTCAGATGTTCTTCTACTGTTCACGTGGGTAAACAGAGCTAGTCTTTCAGGACAATTAAACGCTTATTAGACATTTTAAAAATTAGTAGAGAAATAAGTGTGAAAGCATTTTCCCCAGTCATACTGGAGCAGCTCTTTAAAAATCATCATATTCTAGGAAGAGTTTCAAAGATAAACTTCTGTGGAAATTGCAAAATCAGAATCGATTAATTTTTTTTTACTCTGAATAGGAATGTTGATTCTATAGATAGGACATGCTCTTCTTTAATGTTTATTTGGATTATTCATCACCAGCAGTCTCTATGTTGTCAGGAACAAGTCTCAGTTATGCTGACTTATTGTTTGGTTAATTGCCTGGATTCTATATTTGCTTATCCTCTCCACAATACAACATCACGTGTAAAATAACCTCTCCAAAACACCCAATTTGTTCCCCTCCCTGAACAGCAGATACAGATTAAGGCAGAGGACTCTGCACATATTTGTTAAAACAGAGTAGAAGCTTATCCTAAGCTTTTCACTTTTTAGTGTGTCCTTTTATTATATTCAGCATTATTTCAAATTGTATGCTTATAAATGAACAGGGGAAAAATAATATTGATATGGGGTTAAACTGCTTTGTTATTATTGCTCAGAATGTTTAAATTAAAATGCTTAGAATTTTCAGCACACGATTTAAATTAAAAAAGATATACAGGACGCTAGTAAAAATGCACGGTGTTGTGCTACAGTTTGCAGTAGACAAGCAAGATGCTACTCCCAAGATATTACATTTGGCCTTGGCCTAGTTTATCTGAAGTGAAAGGGTTTCGTGTAGGAGGACTAGGAGAAATCTGTACCAGAACCCTTAAATAACCTGGGTGAAGATTACTTGCTAAAGAGGATAGGCGGCTTACTCACACAACACAAGACTAATGACTGAACTATCTAACTGCCTTTTCACCGTTGATCATTTCCAAGGCAAACATAGTTCTATCATACTGTTATTCCTTCCTTTCTTCAACACAAAGATAAAATTAAAGTTCTACTAATTCATAAGCTTGCAATGGTGCTTTGCTGCTTCATAATGAACTCAATTTATTTCAATTAACGACATGATTATCTTAAAAGGAAGATTAAGAACATGAGCTATTTATATGAAAAGTTATTCATAAGTCCATTTCACTTCCCTCAGAGGCATTATAGAGGCATTATTTTATATAGCACATTTATTTTACAGCATAATGAAGTACTAAAAAGAGTACAGAGTAATACTAGATCGTATTTACTACAAATACAAAGCTAAGAGGATATGTACATATTACCTATTTAAATTAACAGTACTGTATATTAATAAAGATGTACGTAAAACATAACACAAAGCCCATAAATCACAAAATACTAGCTTTAAAAAAAAAGTTTGTGGGCGCTCCGGTCCTCAGGTCTCCACTCGGTTTCCGGGAGACTTAGACCCTCCGGCCCGGGACCTTCGGCTGGTGCTATGTAATGCCAGGTCCGTGGTAAATAAGGCCCCCCTCATACAGGATCTTATCCTGGAGGGGGGCGCGGACCTGGCAGGTATTACTGAGACCTGGCTGGGCGTAGAAGGTGGGGTTCCA
>NW_015386343.1:236012-256538 GCF_001527695.2 Protobothrops mucrosquamatus
CTTTCAGCAAGCGGACCTGACCTAGGGTGGATTTTATACTGGGTTTTTTAGGAATTTGGAAGACACAACTTTAAAATTTGGTTTAATTCGGTTTTAAGGGGGGGATTGTATATATGCTTTGGTTTTAAATATGTTGTGCGCCGCCCTGAGTCCCGCTGGGAGAAGGGCGGCATATAAATTAAATTAAATAAATAAATAATAAATGTACATATTACCTATTTAAATTAACAGTACTGTATATTAATAAAGATGTACGTAAAACATAACACAAAGCCCATAAATCACAAAATACTAGCTTTAAAAAAAAAGTTCTACAATTTTGACCATTCATGTAAAAACATACCCCAAAGAAAGGTTTCATTTCTCAAAATAACTATTCTTAATAAAAAAAAAGTAGGTAAAACATCTACAAGAAAACAAATGCTACAGTTGTGTAAAACAAGAATGAGCCTGCAAATCCCAGGGTCCTGATGCTATAATTTAGCAATAAAACTTCATCAAAATTCAGCAATAATTTGCCACTCTATGTTGATGGCATAATCTTTTAGTTCCCAACTCCACCCTTCAAATCTCTCTTGCAACTCTCTAAATGGGTGGGGTGGGGGATAAGTGACGGGAATGAGCGTGGAAGTGTGTGGGAAGTTTATCTCCTCCCTTATTCCCTCCCAGGTAATAATTTAAGCAATACTTTTACGGTTGGGAGCAGCTTAAAAATGCAAATGGGAACTGCTTCCTTCCAGAGCCTTCTTGCTCTCAACTCTTAAAATCCTAAAAAAAAAGCAGGGATGCTAGCTTTTGCAGTATCTATTTAGAGACTGAAGTATCAGCAACTTCTCATTAGAAATGCACACAGCTATTGCTACTTACTGCGTAGGCACCTATTAAAAATGCTGCATTTGCTCTTTTCCGTTGGTCAAAGCTGGTATAATACACAATTTTCTTTCTTGATAGACTGAAAGACTGTTTAAGATACAAATAAATAAAAAGATTAGGAGCAGACCACAAAATTATGCCAAATGTCTCAGCTCACTGATTCATCAGTTAAACAGGCTTCTGGCATGTGCTTCAAATCCGGTCATATCCCAGCCAAATTTAAACCAGAGTACAAAGAAAGTGCTCCCTAACCCCTTCCCCCATATAATGGGAGTATTTCTTCTCTGCATGCAATTCTTTATTCCCTCTGTTAGTCTGAATATTATGTTAGGTGTAGGGAATCAGAATATCCACCCCCTTTTAGCTCATGAATTCTAAGACAATTCTTCCTTTATTTAAGATTACTGTGCTTTAGAATTAAATGTCTAAATCAGGGGTCTTCAAACTTGGCCCTTTTATGACTTGTGGACTTCAACTCCCAGAATTCCTCAACCAGCGTGCCTGGCTGAGGAATTCTGGGAGTTGAAGTCCATAAGTTAATCATAGGCGTCCAAATGTTGGCTTGTCTAGGGGTCCCCAACCTCTGGTCCATGGCTCACTACTGGGCCATGGCCTATTAGGAACAGGGCTGTGCGAGTGGCGGGCCGGTGTGCATGAGCAGTGGGCCGGTGTCCGTGCACACACACAGCTCAACTTGCAAACATCGAGCTGCACGTGCATGCGCACCAGCCTGCCACTCACCCAGCCTGGTTCGTCTCTCTCCCCCTCCCCCAGCTGAGCCACCAAGCTGCAAAGGTTGGGGACTGCTGGTCTAGGTCACATCGAGGGAAGAGGAATTCTCTTGGGCGACATAAAATATACAACGTAGTTAATGTATATCAATCACATAATAACGTTAAAAGTTTACAATCTTGTGGGACCACATTATTTTTTTTAAAATACATCCAACATTAACCAAAGTATATTAGTAATACTGTTCAAGAAATGAGTATTCAGAGTAAGCAGGAATAGTCATTAATTCTAAACACTGGTCTTGATAGCTATAATTTATCGGGGACACAGGTAGTCCTCCGTTTACAACAGTTCATTTAGTGACCATTCAAAGTTACAACAGCCCTGAAAAACGTGACTTATGACTGTTTTTCATAGTTTCCACCTTTGCAGCATCTCCATGATCATGTGATCAAAATTCAGATGCTTGGCAACTGGTTCATGTTTATAACCGTTGCTGTGTCCCAAGGTCATGTGATCACCTTGTGTGCCCTTCTGACAAGCAAAGTCAATGGGGAAGCCAGATTTACTTAGCAACCAGGTTACTAACTTATCAATTGCAGAGATTCACTTAACAACTGTGGCAAGAAAGGCCTTAAAATGGGGCAAAACTCACTTAACCAATGTCTCACTTAACAACAGAAATTTTGGGCTCAATTATGGTCGTAATTTTCAATTATTTTGAAAGACTGTTTTTTAACAATGGAGTCCTATATTACAAACTCTTAAATATCTATATGCATTGATATTTAAGAGTGCTAAACATGAATTTGCATGATATATTATTGTATAACTTACTAGCTTTCATGCTTAAATCACTGCTAATGTAAGAAACTGAAGCCATAAAAATAGGTTTTCTATGTTGCTTTTATTATACATTTAAATTAACATTGCACAAGTAATTAAAAGCAGCTTATTCTTTATTAACTGGATGTATAAAATTATATTCCAATAATCTTGGGTATGTTCTGAAATCCTCAGTGATTACAGTCAGTATTATATAAAATCACCATGATACCATGGATTTGTGTTCACTAAAATTTACAGATTTTACTGAAGGTTGAAATAAGAATAAAAGTAACACTGACTCTTACAACTATTTAGCCAGTAACTTATAACAAAAGTTTGCAATTCAGCCCCTACACACTTTTAAACTTTATATTTTGATAAATTTAAAGCACAAAGTCACCTTTATGTAACTAATTAATTGACTTATATCATTTAAAGCAGAAAAAAAAAAACAACCCTCGAAAAATAATATAGGAAGTCCTCAGGATACGACCACTCATTTAGCAACCATTCAAAGTTACAATGGTGCTGAATGAGGGGCTCTTGTGACCAGTCCTTGAAGTTGCAGCATCCCTGGGGTCATGTGATTGTGATTCAGATACTTGGCAACTGGCTTATAATTAGTGTGATTGCATCCTGTGGTCCCATGATTTATATAATAATAATAATAATAATAATAATAATAATAATAATAATAATAGTAATAGTAATAGTAATAGTAATAGTAATAGTAATAGTAATAGTAATAGTAAAGTTTGAAGGGACCTTGTAGGTCATCTAGTCCAACCCCCTGCTCAGGCAGGAAACCCTATACCATTTTGGACAAATGGCTATCCAGTCTCTTCTTAAAAACTTCCAGTGTTGGAGCATTCACCGCTTCTGGAGGCAGGTTGTTCCACTGGTTAATTGTTCTAACTGTCAGGAAGTTTCTCCTTAGTTCTAGGTTGCTTCTCTCCTTGATTAGTTTCCATCCGTTGCTTCTTGTCCTGCCTTCAGGTGCTTTGGAGAACAGCTTGACTCCCTCTTCTTTGGGGCAGCCCCTGAGATACTGGAAACTACTATCATGTCCCCCCTCGTCCTTCCAGCAACCGTTCCTTATATGCTTTAGCCTCCAGTCCCCTAATCATCTTTGTTGCTCTTCTCTGTACTCTTTCTAGAGTCTCAACATCTTTTTACATCGCGGTGACCAAAACTGGATGCAGTATTCCAAGTGTGGCCTTACCAAGGCATTGTAAAGTGGTATTAATACTTCACGTGATCTTGATTCTATCCCTCTGTTAATGCAGCCTAGCACTATGTTGGCCTTTTTGGCAGCTGCAGCACACTGCTGGCTCATATTTAAATGATTGTCCACTACGACTTCGGGATCCCTCTCACAGTTACTACTATAGAGCAAGGTACCCCCTATACTATACCTGTACATTTGGTTTTTCTTGCCTAAATATAGAACCTTGCTTTTTCACCATTGAATTTCATTTTGTTAGATAGTGCCCAGTGGCACTATATCCCACCTTTATTGTTTTTACAGACAACTCAAGACTATAGAACAGAAACTATTTATTTATTATTGGGGTTTTTAGTATCGCCTGTTCACCGCCCTGAGTCCCGTACGGGAGATAGGGCGGTATATAAATTTAATAAATAAATAAATAAATAAATAAATAAATAAATATAAGCATACCGATACTCCTTACTCTTTCTATTTTCCTATGTAAGTAACTATGTAACAATTACGTAAGATAAATTGGGTTGAGAATAAGTGACTGGCCCAAAGTCACTCAGCTTTAGCCTCATGGGCTAAAATGGGACTAGAATTCACAATCTATTCCTTTCTAGCCTGGTGTCTTAACCACTAGACTACTACTTGCAACCTGCTCTACAGGTTTCCCAGAAACAAAGTCAACGGGGAAACCAACAGGAGGTCACAAATCACTCCAGCAAGTCATCCCCATTGCTTTTTTTCCCCAAAGACTTCCTGGGTGGTCATGAGAATTGCATTTTCTGTAGAGCCCACCTGCACTTAGTGCTTGCCCATCTGCCCATACCCACCTTGGCAACTGACAACCAGCTTGTACTCTATAGTCTTGTCACCCTGTTTGCCTGGAATGCAGTTTTAATGCCTCTTTCCACATTATGGTCACATGGGGTCCTTGCTTAACAAACTGCCATAATGATGGCATTGGGGACTGCTGGTATTACCATTACTAAGTGATGTGGTCATGGAATGTCACACTTTAGAACATCGCTTAGTGATGGAAATTCCATTCCCAATTGCCATCATAACCTGAGGACTATTTGTACCATTTTATTTTTCGTCTTATTATTAGGTGGTAAAAAGGCGAGTAATTACATATATTGTTTCACGGAACTCCCTTATGAAGGAAAACCTTTGTGTTGTACATGAGTAAACAACAAGGTGAGAGATTAATTCAAGTATGATTTTAAAAGAGGACAAGGTCTTAACTGTATTAGTAAATATACTGTTCATATCATCATTAAGAGGATCTAATCTCCACAGGAAGCAATATATTGGACATTTAGTTAACATGCAGCCCAATCCTATTTATATTTATTTAGAATTCATGGCACAGTCCCAAGGTATTTATACAGAACTGCACTATAACACCCAAGGAAATAAAACTTTATACAGCTTTAATATTTCACTGAGGTAATAAATGTAAATCAGTTTTGATACCACAAAATCCTGTTGTTTTGTTTAGAAAAATTAAACTTATCTGCTCAGAATATTTACCCTAAGTGATCTCAGCTGTGGTATTTCATACATCTTTAAATGATTAGACAGGTGGTGAATATTTACGATAGAAAATGTGCACTTATCATGTGCACTTATCATGTGCACTTATCATGTGCTTATCATGATCCAGGAACTGGTCAGAACATGCATAATTTGTTTTGCTCTAGCACATTCTTCTAACAGTAATTAGCCAAAATCACTTTCCTCTAAGAATTAACTAAAGTTATATAGTGATTTTTGTGTTATTAGGCAAAATATGCAAACTTTGGACAGCAACAGAGTTATTTTAAAAGTTTGTATATACTCCTAGAACACATTTCATTAAATACTAGAGAAACCACAGCTTCTGTTAGGGTGTTATAATATTGTGATGGCTCCACTAATTACCACAGGACACCTTGATTGGAGTTTGGCAGACAGACTCTTTACACAGCCTTCAGTTCACCCACTTTCACAAATATAGCATGCCATCAGTCGCTTATTTATTTATAATGCTGCTTCTTTGATCCATCTGGGTATTATGATACAGAAGCATATTCATTTATACAGGTTTGATATTTAGCATTTGGGGGAAGACAAATCCTTAGCGGAAGAACTTTTAAATACAAGTTTAAGGACTTTTTTTTTTGTTTAATAAAAGGCAAAAGGGCAAACTAAGGGTCCAGATGGATTTGAAATAAGAACCTTCTTGTGGGAAAATATTTGTTTTAAATTCTTAAAAAAAAACATAATATGGACTGATGGTTAGACACTAGAGGGAACTAAGATTATAATTAAAGGAGAAGAATGTTTAAATTTGACTTATAAATACAGAATGAAGCAGAATATTCTAACATTGGATATATTGAAATTTATTTTTGAACAATGGACCCGGTAGTTAATTATACTAATGTCTGCCTCTCTAGATCAGGCATGTCAAACTCGCGACATCACGTGATGTCGTGCGACGTATGGGAGCTTTTTTGCCATTGCCGGCAATGGGGTGGGCGCGGCTCCGGTATGATGAAACCGGCCCAGGGGCCAGCAGTTTGACACCCCTGCTCTAGATAGACTCTGTTTAAAAGATCTTAGGAGAAACAAGTTTTACTTGACAACATTAAGACTGATCTGAAAGTGGATTTTAAAATCACAGGCTACAAAAGTAACATGGAAAAAGAGATTACACTGGTCATTCAAAAAAAACAACACCCCAGCTGATGAACCTTCTGCTTTTCTTTTTATTTTATTTTTTTTAGTTAGCATTAGTTTTTATTGTTCAGTGTAATTTTTATAAAATTACTATTTAAAAAATCAATCAGTAAAGCCAAGCACTCACCTACACCTCTGGAAGCTTACAGAGATTAACAAGATCAATAAAAAAAATAAGAGGACATTCTTACCTTTAATTTTTTGTTTAATTTGCAGCAGAATCGATACACCAGAGCCAAGTTTAAAGGTCCAAAATCTGCATAAAAACTAAAACATATATATATCCAGATGAAACATTGTTCAAAGTAATTTTAACAGCTAATCAAATACTTCTAAATGCAAGTACTTTTATTAGGTAGCTACACTGCTATTGAGATCTTTTATATGGGTACTGGGTAGCAGCATTACAACCAGAAATGTGTCACACTATCCATTTAATATTTTCTGTTTTATATCACTGGTTCTCAACTGCAGGTATATAAAAATCAATTGGGAAATTGAAGTATACAATAGACACCTGCACCATATAAATTTAGGCTACTTCTGATATAATACTGATTAGCTAAGCAACAGGTTACTGCATTTTAGGACTTTTATGAGTAATGCAATTACAGATTCTGTGTAGACTCTGCATTGACCTATTATCTGTTTTGCAATTTATTACCTAGATAATGCACAATACATATAGTCTGTTCTATAATTAAATGAAAGCTCAAACTCCATCTTGTAATTTTGCTGATTAAAGTCCACCTATTCCACAGTTCAGAAATACATGAGAAGTAAATTGCTTTTCTATTTTGGAAAAATGTGACAAATGCCTAACAATGTAATGATGGACAATCTTTTGTAGAGAGGGACTGTGCTTTAATGGCTAAGAGCTGAAGAAATGGCTGGCTGGGACTGAAGAAATACAATGTTGCCCACAAATTAGCCTAAATGTTACCAGTATTATAAAGATAAACCCTTGGGACATTCTGATTTATAATTCTGCTACACTGCTATAAAGAAGGCATAATAGCTTCATTAAATATTTGCGCAATTTGCTTTGATTTATAATAAATATGGATTTTGCGCATTAGCTTTCAACTTTACTAGATTTTTTTCCTACATTTTCACTCAAATCAGATGCACATTCAGGTGTAATACAATTATGGTATAATAGTTTCAAGTTTCAAAGACAAAAAAGTATAAACTGGGAAACCTGGATCTTGTTCCATAGTAAATGAATGTATTTACTAATGAATTAATCCAGAACATTTTACTTGTAACAGTATATAATGTTCTCTAGGAGTCTGTATTTTTGTGGCTAACTGAAATGTCATGAGAATAGTAATTTTTAATACGGGGGAGGATTACCTCTAGGATCTGGCAGGTGCCATGTTCTAATACCTCATGTGGTACATTGCCATATAATATTGAACAACTAAAAGCAACTAAACAAAACAAAAGCAACTAAAAGCATTTTTAGAAGACGCAAGTCATATTTTATTGAGGTAAAACGAGCTATTTCATATGGAAACAGTTACAGCCCACCCCTAAAATATGCTGAGCAAATGAAAGTCTATTGTGAATTAACAAGTGAAGTGTGACATGATCATCCTAGATCCCCTTACAAAGAATTGAGTAAGAACTAACATTCCTCTTGAATAATCCAATTACCAGTTCCTAATTCATGAAATAATTAGAAGGCTCTTTATCTACCAGCAATGTTTTCCTGTTTTAATTTCAGCCATCTTAATAAAGAAACAGTACCCATGAGTAAGACAAAGAACTACTTTTAGTTACTTGTAAAGCTTTCTTTACAAAACATCTGTCAACTGAATTTGATTTTCAACAGGTAGCACTTGAATCCTACAATTGGCTCGTTTGGCCTTTTTATTTCAACTAGCAATACACAGCCTCATTCATATTTTTTTGGCACAGGTTCTAGTGTTTAATCAAGTATTTAAAAAGGCTTGGCACACTTATGTTGAGAGTTAATGGCATTTTAATAATGGCAGCTTGAATCTACATCATCAAAATAATGCTGCTACCAAATAGATGCAATGTATTGCTGCATTAACACTAATAGAAATTACAAATGAATAAAATAAGATTTCAATCATTTCAATCCATGAATTTTGTAAAAAAATAAAATATTCAAATTATCACTAAAAGCATAGCATAGACTAATACTTGACATCAGTGCTTTTTTTCTAAAAAAAAAAAAAAAAAAAAGGTGCCGGAACTCACACACGTCATACAACCCGCCTTGCCTATCCTATAAGGTTCCATCCAAAAAAGGTGCCGGAACTCCGTTCTGGGCGTTCTATGAGAAAAAAAGCCCTGCTTGACATACAATCTTTGAAAATAGCCTTAAGGACAAAGGATCTAACTATTTAAATAAATAACACAGTGATCAAAATGTCTGTAATAATAAAAACAGGATCATTTTCTAGCATAATCTAGAAAAACGAAGTTTTAGAGTTAAATGTGCACATGCTTGTATTAAAGCAAATCTTGTTCTTAAATTATACTCGTATGGGGGAATGATCTTGAGGGATGAGTGGAAGAGAAGCTGCCTAGGAAACGATAAGAGAAGAAGGAGCCCACAGCTGCTTAATGATCAGAGAAAGAAACTTAGGAAAAACCAGCCCTAATTGATAGGTGGTTAAAGTGACTGCAGAAGGTTTGTATTTTCAGACTTGGAAAAAAAGCCTGTCAATGTAGTCTTACAATAAAACAGAATTAGCTCATCTGGTCAAGTTACCTGTCTGGTTACCTGGGAGAACTGACATAAATAAATGGGTATAAGATTGCAACTTAAATCTGCCTTCAAAAAGGAAACAAGAAAATGATTATGTGCATTTTTGTGTAAAAGGTATCACAGGAGGAGAGCACTGCCCATGAAAAGGCTCTGATGCACATAGGAACTAATATAGACAGTCTGTAACAGACATGTTAAACAGAAGGCCCAGGGGCCGGATGCGGCCCGCGAAGTGGTTTCATGTGGCCCGCGAAGCCATCCTGGGAACAGTGAGGGAAGGCCCCAGCTGCCTTGGCCCTGGCCCTGGCCGGCTGGGAGCCAATGTACAATTTTGTGGTGACCATTTATGCTGAAACGCATTCAGTCTTAGCTCCACAAGGCCGTCTGGAAACAGCAAGGGACCAGCCCCTGCTCTGTTGGCCCCACCCCCTGGGCGCACACTGGGGAGGTGTCACCCTTTGTGAGAAATGAAGAAATGCACCATCGCCTGGAAGTGGCCAGCAAATGGCCCTCGCCTACTTCACATATCTGGCTTCATGTCCAACTCCTGCCCAGGCCCCCACAGGCACCCTTGACGCGAATGATGTAGAGCTGGCCACGCCCACCCAGTAGGCCACACCCACTCCATCCACACCCACCCAGTAGGCCTCACCCACCTGGCACCCTGAGGGCAACCGCAATGCTGATGCGGCCCTCAATGAAATTGAGTTTGACACCCCTGGTCTGTAAGATAGAATCTATAGTAAATTCCATTATAAGTTATTAGTTCTTGGTGGGGGAAATTTGTATAAAAGAAGGTATTCCCATAAGAGAAATATCAAGATATACAATGTCTAGGGACATGAGCTAATAGATGGTAAATATGGCTCAGCAAACAACTAGTATATGAGGAAGTTAGCCCAGGTTTATAACAATGGGTGACTATACTCTATACTACATCTAAAACTTCTGATCTTCAAGATCAACTCCCAGATAGAACACTTGCTTTATCTGCAATCCAAGGGTCACAGGATATGACCCAGTACAAAGCACTGATTATGAAATTAAAACTACAGTACATTTATAAAATAACTTTGCAATGGACGTTTGTTGTTTGTGCAACAAATGAACAAACTCCCTACCCTCTACCAAGTGAGTTTGCTTCAATAACTCAGGGTACATCAATAATTCTGACCCAGAAATAATAACTCATAATCCTGCTGTATCCAGAACAAAATTTTAGGATGAGCCCAGTATGAAAATAGACACCCAGAGTACTGAACGTGAGAACAAATTAGCTATCTGACCTCACTTTGTTGATAAACTCCACATAAATCCAATAAAATCAGAAATCAAAGACACAACATGGTTTCATTGTAATATTTATGAAACTAAGAAGAGAAAGACATAGCCCTTTCTTAATGACTGGCTCTTAATGACTATTTGAAGTTATGACGGACTTCAAAAAAGCTTCTTACAAGCTGCCCTTGAAGTTATGACTGCCGCACACCTTCCTAATGTGGTCACATGACTCTATTTCCGGCACTTGGCAACCAGATCACGTTTATGACTGGTGGCAGTGTCCCACATTGACGTCACCATGATCTGCTATGTTTTTTTGCTTTTTTCTTCAGCAGAATACAGCAAAAATGTTCATTAGCTGTGGCTGGATTCACTTGACAACCATGTGGTTTGCTTAATATCATGATTTGCTTAACAACTATAATGACTTTCTTAATGACTTACAACCCAAATTCTGGACTCAATTATAAATGTAAATCAAGGATTACCTGTATCTTACTGAAATATCCACAGGTTAGGGTTAAAAAAAAGACAAGCCGGCAGCAGAAATAGTGGGATCAAAGCTCCACTTATTTTTATGTTTGTACCCACTCCTTTGTCTTATTCTCTTTTAGGAGCTCTGACAATTGAGAGATGATTCCATTGTCAAAAGGCCTTGGATATCAATGTAATACAAAAGTGTTATAAAGCTTTTGTACATAAAGTACTGTGCAGCAGATGAAATTGATGACTGTCCTTGAAATGTCATGTCATAACAATTTTCAGGCATTTCAGCTTTTTATTCTTGTTGCAACAACTTACATGACCAGTCTTCTGGAAATGATTACATATAGGCAGTTTGCGATATGCAAAATCTTCCAGGTTCATAGTGGAATGGGTGGATTAGGCTAAATCTCTGTTCCATTTTAATCCTACTGTGAGCAGAAGTGCAGATCAACTGTAATCTCCAATTAGATCCGCGCCTCTAAAGAAAGGGTGATTTATTCAAACCCAAATCATATATAGGATCTAATCAGGATAGAAACAAATAAATTGCTTAGAAACAGAAAAAAAAGTTCAGTAGTATCTTCAGAAAATTGGTGGCACATAAAATAATTAAAATCTTAAAAGTATTAAAACTAGTAAACCTCAGCACTGAGCATAGAGATTTGTAAGCACTGGGTCTTGGAAAAATCTACACCATGAATTTAAACACCATAACAACAAAATGCTAGTGACAGAATGGCAACATCTATACGTTTTAAAATCTGGTTTGCAGGGATAAAGTGCACGTCTAAATTGGTAAAGCTAAAAAAATAATTATTTCACTAAATAAAGTAAAATCTCTTAAGTGCTACATATATGATATATATTTAAGAATAACTAATGAAATATTTCTATTTGCAGATACATCAAATTATTCAGCATGGTAAAATCTCACAGTGGCAGAAAAAAAGCCTTTCTCTAAAAGTTTTCTCCAAAGTTGCCTGCTTGGAAGGGAAATGAAACTGAAATTTCTATTCAAACTAGTGCTATGTGAAGTACATCAAGCAAAAGATAAGCATAATTATAGGTGAGCACTTGACAGATTCTTTTAAAAATTATAGTATATTATACCAGGAAGGAAATTTAACACTGGAAAAACACTGCATGTTTTAATAATCCCACTCAAATCCGGTTATCATAATGTTTATAATACTGCACGCAATTCTCAAGACAGATTACAGCTTGAAAATATACAGGGTATGCGTATATTAAAATTGACTGGGAGGTGAAGTAGCAATCCTATGATAAATGTTTGAATAGCTGGGCACCTTTCATTCAGACTAGTAGTGGTCAACTTACAACTGTTCATTTAACCACCATTCAGTTATGCACTGAAAAATGTGACTTACAACTCTTCCTCAAACATATGACTATTGCAACTTCCCCAGGGTCACATGATCAAAATTCTGGTGCTTGGCAACTGGCACGTTTTTAGGATGATTGTAGTATCCCACTGTCACGTGATTGTGTGACTTTCCCAAGGAGCTTCAGACAAGCAAAGTCAATGAGGGCAACTGGATTCGCCAAATTATTGTATGATTTGCTTAATGACCATGACAAAAAAGGTCATAAAACTGGGCACGACTCATGTTCCAGTTCCAAGTGTAATCACAACTCAAGGACTACCTGTAAAACAGGATGAGTATAAGGAGTGAGGGATATTCACAGAGAAACCAAAAGGCAGTAGAATTTGATATAATGTCTAATGCCACTGGGGATTAAAAAAAATATATCTTTCTTTCAATTGAAAGCCAGCTGGGTGACTTTGGGCCAGTCAGTCTCTTTCAGCCCAACTCACTTCACAGGGCTGCTGTTGTGAGGAAAATAGGAGGAGGAAGTGTTACATATGTTCACCACACCTTAAGGTACTTATAAAGTAATAAGGGTGGGATGGAAATCTAATAAATAAAAATATAAGAAAAGAATAACCATGACTAAACTGTTATTTGCTTTAAAAGCTGTAGCGATGTATCACCTGTAAAGGCAGCTTTCTACTGATTACAAGATCCTGGGGACAGAGAATAAATATCTAGTAACGTATTTTCTTGGAGGGTTGTCAAGAACAGTTGGTTGACTATCCCCCCTTGAGAGAAGGCAATCAGTCATTTTGTAACTGAGCACACAATTTTGGTGTAACACTAAGAACTTTGACTATCAAATCTATGGTTGAATAAATTTTAATTGCACAAGATTGACTTGTCCTCTGACAAAACTAGAAGAATGCCTACCTATGGCAACCTGAGTCAGCAGTCTATTATGTATCCATACAAATATCTTGAATAGACATAGTTCTCTTTCAGTCAACAAAACAAACCTCAGAGTAGAGGAAGATTTTGCATAGGAAAAGAGGGCTGGGGAGACTGTTGTTGAGCTAGTAAAGAAGGCAAAGATTTAAAAAACAAAAGGTCTGTTGGGAAGGGGGAACTGGAAAAGGTTGAGAAATGGTGGCCCAAGATGAATCTGGACAGTATAGGCCAGGGGTAGGCAACCTTGGCTCTCTTTTATGACTCGTGGACTTCAATTCCCAGAATTCCTGAGCCAGCCATGCTGGCTCAGGAATTCTGGGAGTTGAAGTCCACGAGTCATAAAAGCGAGTCATAAAAGAGCAAGGTTGCCTACTCCTGGTATAGACAGTTTAACATTTGTTGCTGGTTTTAGTAAAGAACAATGTTGGCTAGTGAACCTAAAATGGGCAAGACAGTATTACACAACTGAATACATGTTGGTTCAAGGGGAAACTGAAGTCTTCTGAGTGGACCTGGAGGAAACTTGGAGGAGAACGGCCAACGATCCAAAGAGGAAATAGCACTATGGTTCCTTTTTCCTTTTTCTAAAAGACCTCTGTGAAAGACTGAAACCAGACAGGAAAGACTAAGTTCTACCGGACACAGACAGAAAACCAGCACCAGCCTGAAATAGGGAAGGGAGTGTTAGCTGCTGTGTTTAGCTTCTTACATGTCTCTCTCTCAAGAGAAAGGGCAAATGTTAAGATAAACAACAATTTGCAAATGTTTTCAGTGGAAAAATAATTTGCTTTAAAACAACTCAAGCCACTGTGATAAATCAGGCATGTGGGGCAGAGGAAAGAAGCAGCAGCAAAGAACGGAATGTAACTATCCAGCTGGAAATAACTCTGGCAAAGGAAGGTGATGAAAAGTTAATGTAAATACTGGTTTAATTGCTTTCTTAATAAGAAGGAAAAATTCACAAGAGGAACTTTGTGTTATGTCTTGCATCAAATCCTACGAACCCGTAGAAAGCTCTGTAAAACCACACTACATATCTAATATACTTCAGATGTTCAGCTGGAGCAAATAAACGATACAACAATCAACAAGACTGAAACTAAGTCTCCACAAATTTATCCATTTTGGGGTACTGGCAGTGATTAAATACTTGTCTCCCTTCAAAATAAATTGTTTATACCGTTCTTATTTTGGCATATGTACATCACAACACTGTGTGAGGAAAACCACAGGATCCAAACTCCAACCTTGCTGAGAAGTCTGAAGAAAAAAGGGGGATGAGGTAAGAATTGGAGGGAATTAAAAACAGCCTGAGAAAACGTTAAACATCACAGAATATATATTTTTGTTCAACAAAAATCCAGAAATACCAAGGGGTATGAGAGTTAATTTCAATAAATTATAGAAATATTTCAAATCACAATCAATGTATTTCAGGAAAAAAACTGTTATGTTTGCAACCAAAAGCAGAATAGGCTTACAATATCTGGTTGTCCTTTGGAATAACTTCAATAATTAGCTAAAGCCAAGGGGAGCCTTCTAAGACAATGACAGAATTAAGAAGCTACTGTGTCAGATTTGCAAAAATACAGATTGCCACTAGATTTCCCACCTCGCCCCTTTTATTCTTTATTTTTAGAAGATTACAAACTATAAATAGAGTATCAAAATTCTAAAAAATGTATAAATATATTATAATCAGATAATTACTTAATGATACCACTATATTGCTATAAAATATAATACAAATCTATGCCATAGAAGATCATATTGCTTCATCAATATGCTTTCTCAAAAGGCAACTGGACTTTGTTTTTCCTTGAAGACATTTCACTTCTCATCTAAGAAATTTCTACAGTTTTGAACTGAAGAACTAAAGAAACTTCTTGGATGAGAAGCAAAATATCTTGAAGGAAAAACAAAGTCCAGTTGTCTTTTTGAAAAAGCACCTTTGTGACAAACATGACCTGGATGACTGAGAATCTCCATAGACATCCTTTGACTAGTAGAAAATATTGCCTTTTCCAGAAGCAAAAGGTTACACATTTCCAAAAGTCATTCCTTAATATCTGGAATAGTGTAGTTATCACTTTTCCAATTTTCCAATATAATTCTTTTGGCACCCGCTATGCCCACTATAACTATAATTCCTCAAAGACAGTCAGATTCCAGGGTTTGGTATATAGGTAATCCTCCACTTACAAAAATTGGTTGTAAGGGGATTTAAACAAATCTTTCCCCAACATAGCTTTTCCCATTTTCTTTGCCCATTGGAAGCCCACTGGGAGGATCACAAATTTGATCACATAATCCAGGGATGCTGCAACTGTTGTAAATACAGGCCAGTTGCCACGTACCCAAATGTTGATCATGTGACCATGGGGATGTCGCAACAGTCGTAAATATGAGGATAAGTTATAGGTTACTTTTTTCAGTATCACTGTAACTTTGAAAGGTCACTAAATAAATGGGTGTAAATAAAGGGCTACCTGTACAACTCAACATCACGTTAATATCTTTAATATTGAGAAGCTTTCTGATATAATCAATGTTTGCAACCAAAAGCAGAATAGGCTTACAATATCTGGTTGTGCACATTAAAATACTATTCCAGAAAAATAACAACAGCAACAACAACAGAATTGGAGGCGACCTTAGAGGTCATCTAGTCCAACCCCCTGCTCAGACAGGAAACCCTATAGCATTTCAGACAAATGGTTGTCCAGTCTCTTCTTAAAAATTTCCAGTGTTGGAGCATTCACAACTTCTGGAGGCAGGTTGTTCCACTGATTAATTGTTCTTACTGTCAGGAAATTTCTCCTTAGTTCTAAGTTGCTTCCCTCCTTGATGAATTTCCATCCGTCATTTCTTGTCCTGCCTTCAGTGCTTTGGAGAATAGCTTGACTCCCTCTTCTTTGTGGCAACCCCTGAGATATTGGAACACTGCTATCATGTCACCCCTCGTCTTTCTCTTCATTAAACTAGACCAGTGATGGCGAACCTTTTAGAGACTGAGTGCCCAAACCGCAACCCAAACCCCACTTATGCATCGTCGAGTGCCGGGTGGGTGTGGCCCATTGGGTGGGGGTGGCTGCGGTGGTAACGGCAGACTGGGTGGGACTAAAAAGTTCAATCAATCAATTCCAACTTTGCAAGATCTTTTTTTTTTCGTGAGAAGTTGAAATTGACTGATTGAACCTTTTTTTTTTTTTGCACACGGTAGAGGAGGCCTAAAGCGAAAAGGTTTTATAAAACCCAGCTGAAGGCCTAGGACTGGGGCGACGGCGCACGTGCCTACAGAGAGGGCTCTGAGTGCCGCCTCTGGCACCCGTGCCATAGGTTCGCCACCACTGAACTAGACATACCCAATTCCAGCAACCGTTCCTTGTATGTTTTAGCCTCCAGTCCCCTAATCATCTTTGTTGCTTTTCTCTGTACTCTTTCTAGAGTCTCAACATCTTTTTTACATCATGGTGATGTAAAAGCACCAGATACAACCATACCATATGGATCAATGTTCCTGAAAAGTTTTTTGTATCTCCAATTAAAAGAAACCTATCCTTTTGAATACATTCTTAAGGAATCCAACATACTATAAATGCAGTTTTTTAATGAAGCAGCTTTAATCTCAAATCCATTGATGCCATTTTAATATTAAGGACCTGCAACCACTGATAATGGCATTAATAGAAAATCCACATCTTTAGAGTAGAACACCACAAAGAGGTAGCCAAGAGATTCAGAAATCTGTATTGCTACCTAATGGGTGGTTGAGTATTTGCAGCCCAGATATAATAACCTAGAATTATTATTGTATGCTTTAAGTACATATCTCTGTTGAAAATAGCTAGTTGGGAATTGGTAGATAGTCGCCATTTATATTTGCAGATTCAAAGCAAATAATTATTTAATCCAATCTAAAGAAGCTGTGCATTTTTTTTTAAAAAAAAAAGTCAATCAACCTCTAGAGATGTGGGTGATAATGGGTTAACATATGGCAAAAAAAGGACTACATGAAAAGCAATTATTAATCCAGCAGAACTGGGTTTGCTAGAGAATCAAAATCACAAAACCGAGTACTATGAAAAATTAAAAGTGAAGTCGTGTCCCATTGAAGTTTTTTTTAAAATTACTGATGTCAATGAAATGAAAATAACAACAGAAGAGGAGAAAACTGAAAAAGAGCAATTGGCTATAGAAGAAGCAACAGAAGAAAAAGCAGGTTTGCTAAGAAGCATGCAGGTGCAACAATAGAAAAATTACAAGTAGAGACATAAGTAAAATCTTCAGTTAACATAGTAGAAAAAAAATCAGTAACTGCTGTTAGAAATTAGGGTGCCAGGCAGAGCACAGTTAACTACAGCTGTTGAAAGAACTGAGTACAACAGTAGTAGTAGTGGTGAAAGTTTTAAAAGCAAGGGAGAACTGAAATAATCCTTGGCTTCAACAGAACCATTAACTTCAAACTTTAAATACAATTATTTCTCCAGGAGGTGTTAAGCAATCATATGAAATAGGAAGTGAAGAAAGAAGTGAAGTTGCTGGGGAAAAAAAGAAAGGCAAGACATAAGAGAGCAAAAACACTGAAGGATCGGAATAAAGGATACTGTACTTATATGCCATAAAAATGACATTCTTAACAAAAAATATATCAGCCTCAAATTGCTTCATGATATGGCCAGGGAACAACTTTTTTTGAGTGATGACTGCATGAAATTCAAGAGGGCATGGAGGACAGAGTAATGATGGAATGATGTCACCTTTTTACTGGGCTATTAAAATTGTGCATTAACCTTAGCAAATGATCGCCATGCTTGTTTTAGGCTTGATTTCAATAAAAAGCAGAAAACCATCCCATTGTAATTCAGCAATTTGCAATCAAAGCCCAGTGGTGTAGTTCAATGAGGCCAAATGCAGCTCAGACGGGACTATAATTGCTTGAAGAGGTGGAGGAGAAGATAATAACATTATAGATATCCTTCCATCAATATTCACAAAACTTCAAATACTCTTATTAATATAAGTTAATAACAGGTGTTAAACATGTAAAGGTTTAAGTGTTAAATGTGTAAATGTTTCTATTCTCTTTTCTACAAACATTTAACATCACGTTTTAACTGTCAGACTTGTTAATCATTTGGATAGTTTTCCCACAAAAACAATGTATCTGTCCAATAAGAAAATTTAAATATAACAAAACAATGGAACTCAGATTTAATGTAGACAAAAACCCTGAATTTAGTTGTAGCACCCAAACCTAAACATTCTGAAATAGTAATGCACGAAAATTAACACGCTATACATGCTTCAGGTAACTAATCTATAACAGAAGCTGAGTTTTCATCAGCATGTAAAACTTTCATCCAAACTTTTAAATATACTATCAATTAGCAACAAGTACTATTTCTCGGATATATTGAGGGCTTTTGTTTTTAACTGATGCTACCCAGCTTAGTTTCTTAGTTTGCCAATGAGTTTTGATATATTATCTCATAACACATGGTTATATTCTCATGGATTACAGGTGTGTGGATGGCACATCCAGCCATATTTAGATTAAGATATACTACACATTCTTGTCAAGAGAAATTATATCAGACCTAAATAAACTTCTGAACAAAGAACTTGATGTTATACTAGATATTGTACAACAGACTTTTTAAAAATCATATGGCTAGCTTAGGAGATAATATATTAAAAAACAGATTCCATGTATTATTTAAGTTAACACCTTAATAAAAGTGTGCAAGATCAAATAATTAAATCTGTAATTGTATACACTTACTTTTAAACCCCACTCTGAGTGTTCACTTTTTAGAACTGCACTGAAAGTCCCAGAGAGTTTTTACTTGACCTTGTTTACATCTCTGCTAAATCATAATATGGATTAGGCAAAAGCAAGTATCTTTCACAAGCAAGGATATTTAACAAACAAGTCTGTTGTGCAACCCTGGGGCTCTGGCTAATTCTGAGAAATACAAGCCAAAGTCTATGGTATATATAAAACATTAAATAACTCAAGGACGAAGCTTTCTATAATACTTCATGCATTCATGGGAGTAACCCAAGAGTACAATCATGTTTGTTCCTAGTTAGGCTATATTATTTTATATGAATAAACCTATCAATCTAGATTAGAAGTAAATCCCATTTAACTCAATGCGACTTAATTTCATATAAATAAATGGATTTTAAATTGTATTGAAGAGATATATATATATTAAACATTTCAGATGATGGAAAGACTTTGAGCCTCTTATCACTAAATTGTTTTCCACCCAGTAATGTTTAATACAGTGCTGGTGACCAGTTTTGAGCTATTCTTATATTAGTAATAGTAACATTACCTCAAATCTTTTCCCTCGTTCCACCTGCTCTATATTTTGCATATTAACAGAGCTTCCAGTTGGAAAAATGGCCATGGAGCATGGCAGTCTAAATTGGTCTTGGAGAAGGAAAGCTAATTTTGTTAAAGCCCTTCATAAATAATCTCAATAGATACTGGCTTTTGTTCCAGGAAGAACTATCACAGTCCACAAGCTAAGAATAAACACCACATTCCTGTCACTGACAAATAATATTACTAAGAATGTTTTAAACATTCATTCAACAGAGATTTCATAATGCCATAAAATCAAATGCAAACATACTTTGCTTTTATTGATGCGAGTTTCACATGCAATATTTTTTTTAATCTAGTGCGCCTAACACAAACTACTAGGACATGAAGAATAACTGTATAATACTGTGCAACTATAATCTTTTGTTTTTCCTAAACTTTGGGGTAGATGAGCTATTATTGTTTTTTTTTTTAGAAGACGAGCAGATGAATGTCCGAAAAGTATTTTAAATCACAGACCAACCGTTCAAACATAACATCCCTGAAAATTAGTGTCCCTTTTGCAAAAATAAACTTGGGGCAAAGAAAAGAGAAACATCCACTTTCTAATTAAAGAGCTTACAGTACAATGCAATTAGTCTTAAAAATAGCTCTAGGACTTTAGAAACAACACAATGGCAACACGCTCCTCTATGTGATTTAGGATGATCTGACAGGATCTCTCTCTGGTCTAGAAAAAGAGACAGAAAAGCCCCCCGTGACCTACTTCTTCTAATCACTTGGAGACGACAGGAACGGAAAACAAACGTTTCCAATGAGAAAACGAAAGTAAGCGGGGCTGTCGGAAGAAGCATCGGGGGGGGGGGGAAAGAAAAGGCAAAAAGGAAGAACAAACTTACTTTTCATAAACAAACTCCTCATCCGTACAGAAATAGTGCGTGTTGGCTGTGCTTTTGGGTCTGTTCCGCAAAGTAGCAAAATATAGTCGGTCTGAAAAGCAGGAGGGGGGGGG